>NC_056738.1:423830685-424090685 GCF_019279795.1 Protopterus annectens | reverse complement strand
ACACCCTGTCTTGATGGAAAATAATATAAGGTTCTACAGCCATAAGAGCTTGCAACTCTGAAACTCTCCTGGCAGAGGTCAGAGCTAACAGCATGGCTGTCTTCCAAGATAAAAAACTTGATGTCAGATATGGCAGCAGGCTCAAAAGGAGGTAAAGTGAGTTTTTCCAAAACATAGTTGAGATCCCAAGCAGGAATGGGAGGAGATCTAGGGGGCCTTAAGTTCTTAGCTCCTCTGAGAAACTGTTTCATGAGCTGGTGGGAAAAGATTGGAGGGTCTGTATTATAATGAGCAGAAATAGCAGAGGCATGAATCTTTATGGAAGAGAAAGAGAGACCCTTATGTAAGAGGTCTGCCAGGTAAAGTAAAATCTGAGGAATGTTAGGAATAAGAGGATCAGAATCCTGAGCCTGCATCCAGGAACAAAATCTTTTCCATTTTCCTGCATAAGATTTCCTAGTGCTAGGATGTCTGGCTTCTAAAATGACATCCAAAACCTGCTTGGGTAAGAGAGAAATATTCAAAGACCCTGGATTAACCAGGCCGCCAGGCTGAGAGTTTTGACATAGGAGTGTAGAACCTGACCCTGGTGTTGGGACAGAAGGTTCGGAGTCTGTGGTAAAACCCAAGGGGGCTCCAGACAAAGGTTTTTCAGAGTTGGGTACCAAAACTGTCGAGGCCAATTTGGGGCCAGCAAGATTATCATCTTGGGCTTGTCCTGTTTGATCTTTAATAATACTCGTGGAAGAAGAGGAAGAGGTGGAAAGGCATATCCCGAGAGGTTTCTCCAACTGAATGATAGTGCATCCACTTTTCAAGCTTGTTTGTGGAAAGTCCTGGTGCAAAAAATCTCTAGTTGATGATTGAGGTGGGATGCAAAGAGGTCTATGTGAGGACATCCCCAGACTGCAGTAATCATCTTGAATATTTCGGTGTCCAGCATACATTCGTGTGGGTCCAAAAAGTTTCTGCTCAGACTGTCTGCTAGGAAGTTTTGCTTCCCTGGTAGAAACTGTGCTTGAAGGTCCAGATTGCAAGCTAGAGCTGTGTTCCAGAGATCCATGGCTAGTCTGCAAAGGGGATAGGAATGAGATCCCTCTTGCTTGTTTATGTACCACATAACTGTGGTGTTGTCTGTCCGTATCAGTGGTTGTCCTGGTTGTAGAAGATTCCTGAAGGCCAATAGAGCTTTCTGTATGGCTAACATTTCCTTTAAATTGATATGCAGGTGCTTCTGATCCTTTGTCCAAAGGCCTTGCAGACAGTTGCCCTGAAAATGGGCTCCCCATGCATAATCTGCGGCGTCCGTGGTCAGTATCTGAATGGCAGGAGGCAGACAGAAGGGTTTTCCTTTGTTCAGAGTACATGCCTTGGACCACCAAAGGAATTCCTTTTGAAGACAAGGCAGGATGGAGATCAGTATGTCTAAACTGTGGCAATGCTGAGACCATACACTTTTTAGGTACCACTGTATTTTCCTCATATGTAGCCTTGCATATGGTACAAGAAGGATGCAGGAGGCCATGTAACCCAAAGCCTGCAGGAGTCTCCTTGCAGATAGCTGAGTTAAAGTTGCCAAGGTTTTGAAAGTTGAGGCCAGCTGTGATTGTTTTTCGTATGTCAGAAATGCCATCTGAGTTGTTGTATTTAGAGAAGCGCCCAGAAATATTATCTGTTGTGAGGGTGTCAAATTTGACTTTTTTATGTTTACAGTGAATCCCAGGAACTTGAGAAGAGTCTGAACAAACTCTAGATGCTGGAGTAAGACATCCTTGCTGTCTGCCTGAATAAGGCAGTCGTCCAGATAAGGGTAAATTTGAATTCCCTTGAGTCTGCAATAAGCTACTACTGGAGCCAGCCATTTGGTAAAGACCCTGGGTGCAGTAGACAATCCAAAGGGCAGCGCAGAGAATTGATTGTGCCTCGATCCGGCCCTGAACCTGAGGTATTTTCTGCGTTCCTGCCTGTTGGGAATGTGTAAATATGCCTCCTTTAAATCCAAAGTCACCATCCATGCATTTTTGGTCAGCATTGGAAGTAGCTGCCGTAGAGTAAGCATCTTGAATTTTGGTATCTCTAGAAAAGTGTTCAAGACTGACAGATCCAGAATGGGTCTCCATGAATTTTGCTTCCTGGGGACTAGAAAGAGCCTTGAGTAAAAACCTTGTCCCATTTCTGAAAGTGGAACTAGTTCTATGGCTTTCATAGCCAAGAGGGCTTCCACCTGGTTTAAGTCCTCTGACCATTGATGTTTTGGAAGATCTGGCCATCCGCTTGGTCTTGGTAGGGTATAAAAATGGAATTTGTAACCTCTTGAAACTACATCCAGAACCCACTTGTCTTGGGTTATATGAGTCCAATTTAGGTGAAAAAGAGAAAGTTTTCCTCCAAGAGGGGCTTCCAGGCAAGAAGTTCCTGCAGCCCAACAGAGGGAGTCATTGAGTCTGTTTCCTATGAACTTGCAACCTGTCCTCTCCTCCCCTAGGGGTGGAAGCAGTCCACTGTCTTGGTCTATAAGAGGCTTGCGTCTGAGGCCTTCCTCGGGAGCGTATGTATCTACCCCTCTGAGGCCTGTCTGAATTGGGAAAGGACCAATTTTTTGTAGGCCAATTCCTACTAAATCTGGGTGGCTGTACTTGTAAGAAATCTTTAACTGTTTGCATGGATTTTGCCTTGTCCTCCATCTTTTTAATCACCTCTTCAGCTTTAGATCCAAACAAAACATTATGCTGAACAGGAGCATCCAATAATTTAGCTTTTACTTGATCTGGCAAATTTTGTTCCTTTAACCAAGCATGCCTTCTAATTACTGTGCCAGAGGCAGCAGCCCTACAAGAAGCCTCTAAGGCATCAAATCCAAAATGCAAACCATGCTTCCCAACTTGTTCAGTGGCATGCATTAAGTCATGTAACTCCTTATCATCTGCACAGGCGGAAATGGAAGTAAGCTTCTGTTTTAGAACAGACAGGAGAAATTGCTGGTATTTCAGCATATGAAACTGACAGTTTAAAGCCCTAATAGATAAAGTAGCAGAAGTGTACACTTTTTTGCCCCATCTTTCTAAAGATCTGGAATCCTTCTCAGTAGGAATGGGGTTTTTAGCAGAAGCGGCCTTTACGCCCTTAGGAGCCTGAGAAATGGTTTCAGGGTCAGCAGAAGGGTTCTTGTATAAAAACTGGTGGGAATCGGGAACCCTATAGTATCTGTCTGGCTTAACAGGAGCTGGAGGAAAAGAATCAGGAGTTAAGTTAGCCTCCGAAAAAGCATCATCCACAATATCTAAAATAGGAGTAATAGCCAGGGATCTATGCTGGGGAAGAAGAAGAAAATCCCTTAGTATTTTCTTAGATTCTGAATACTCCTGTCCTTCCCAGTGGAAATGTTCCCTCATTTCATGCAAAGTTTCCCCAAAAGAGAAATCCTCAGGGGGAGAAGCTGAAGGAATGGATTCCTCAGTATCAGAATCCTCATAAGGAGGGAAAGAATATTCCTGGTCAGAAGAAGAAACTGAAGAAATAGAAGCCTGATCAGAGGAGTCATAATAAACTTCTTGCCTTGGCCTTTTATCTGGAGGGGGATGTGAACCCCTAATCATAGTAAGTAAGTCCTCCGCCATCTTAAGTAACTGTTTCTGAGACTTGGGAGCTGGATCAGAAGAGGCCTGAGCTGCAGTCTTTGATTTGGAAGGAGTCTTTGCCTTTGGTCTTTGGCTTTGCCTTTATTAGAAGCTGAGTAGGCCTGAAAACCCCTTCGGAAGCCGGTACCTGCACAGTGGCTCCGGACCCATCCGAAGGAGCATTGTCCGAAGGTCCTGCAACAGAAATATTCAAATGCCTAGTTGGCTCCTCATGGGAGTCCGTTTCTGCTATAGGTTCCGAAATGGCCGACGACAGGGGCTGCAAAAGCACCTCACTGACGATGGACGAACCTGAAGCTGGCTCTGCTTGTGCAATATCATCTGATTTGGACCTCGGAGGCCTGTCTTTGTCCTTGCGTCGTTTGTGAACTCCGGAAGCCGGAACCGTATCCGACGACATTTTGTAATTAAAACGCCTAATGAAATGCAAAATCGTACCTTCGTTTAATAATACGGTGACTGAATCTAGCACAAAACCGACAACTAGCTATGTCGTGGTCAGGGCCTAAGCAAGGAATACAGTAAGAATGAAAAATCTTATGAGGTATTTGCTTCCCACATGAAATACAATTATTAACTTTTTCTGACATCGGACTGGAGCAAGAAAAAAGTTTCCCCAACGGGGTACTTAGCTTTGAGTAGGAGAAGAAAATCTTCGGACTGAAGTTTGTTTAGAAAAAATTGTCAGGAGTCAGCCGACCGGCACTTGCGAACTGCTATCACCACACGGCAAGAAAGACTGGAGAACATGGCGTCGGTTGTCAGCTTTGTACTCCTGGCACTCTGACGTCAGGGAGCATGGTTGAATAGCCGATGCCGGACCCAGACTTTGGGATTCTGGCCGACCGAGGACTGCCTGCCGGCAGGGGAGAACCCTACAGTCATGACTGCAACAGTGAAACACGATGAACATCTCCCTGGTTTCGAAGTGGAGGCAATCCACTACTTAGATCTCTGTATTTCCTGTGGCTGCTGTCTGGGGGGGGGGGTCTGCTTCCATGGGGCCTAGGCTGGGCTGGTTTACTGGGAGCAGGAAAAGATCAGTGTTTGGAGGGACTATGCCTGTTGAACCTAGGGGGCTGGACCTGCAAGAAATCCTTAACTGTTTGCACAGATTTTGCTTTTTCTTCCATCTTTTTTTAAGACCTCTTCTGCCTTAGTGCCATATAAGTTATTTTTGTGCAAGGGGGCATCCAACAATTTAGATTTGACATGGTCTGGCAGGGGCTGTTCCTTAAGCCATGCATGCCTTCTAATGACAGATCCAGTGACTGCTGCCCTGTAAGAAGCTTCTAGGGCATCAAAACCACAGTGCAAGGTGTGTTTAGTTACTTGAGTTGCAGTATGCATTAACTTTTGTAAATCTTTAGATTCTGCCCAAGCAGGAAAGGAAGACATTTTTGTTTAAGGAGTTCCAAGGTATGTTGCTGAAATTTCAGCATATGGAGCAACAGTAGTGTATACTTTTTCACCCCATCTGTCCAATGCTCAGGAATCCCTGTCTGAGGGGGAGGGATTCTTAGCAGTGGTTGCTTTAATCCCTTTAGGCCCTTGGGAAATTACCTCAGGGTCAGCTGTAGGATTTTTAAAAATATATTTGTGTGAGTCAGGGTCTCTACAGTGAGTCAAGCTGGATTAGAGGAAAACATCCTCCATAACATCCAGGACTGGGGAAATGGCTAATGGTCTATGTTGTGGAAAATCTAGGAGTTCCCTGAGTCTTTTTTTAGACTGAGGGTAGTCCTGACTCTCCCATTGGAAATGGTCCCTTAAGGTATGCAGGGTTTCCCCAAAGGAAAAGTCCTCTGGTGGAGAGGCTGAAGGAATGGAATCCTCTGCATCAGAATCCTCATAAGTGGAGAGGGGTTGCATGTCTTCATATACAGATGCATCAGATTCATCTTGACTCTTGTTCAGACAAAACTGCAGGGGACAGATTTGTTTTCCTTTTGGAGGGGGTAGCTTGGCTTCTCCCGATCAGCATGATAAGGTCTTCCGCCATTTTAAGCATTTGAGATTGAGGCAGCGTAGCAGGCGGCTGAGAGTGGGTCGTCGGTTTCTTGGGTGTGGTTCGTATCCTGGGTCTAAGAAACTCTGTTGTTTTTGAAAGAATGGTAGAAGTGAAAGAAGACAGTTTGTGTCGAGATTTGGTAGTGCGAAGGACTTCTTCGGAAGCCAGTGCCTGTTCAGTGGCTCCAGACCCATCCAATGTAGAGACGACCGCAGGATCCTTAGTCAAAGAAGAGTTTTGTGGCATACCGGACTCCAAAAGGGTCACGGTAGCGGCCTGCGAATCCACAGAAGTGGGCATCAGGGTCTCTGAAAGTGCCTCACTGAGTACCAGAGAACTGATGACTAGCTTAACGGAAGCGTCGTTGGTAGGTTTGGACCTGTGCAGTCTGTCTCTGTCTCTGTCTTTATCTTTATGTTTTTTGGAAGATCTGCTATTGAATGGTTTACTGAAGCCATATCGGAATTCGAGGACTCTAAACGAAAATATCTGGCTACAATAAGGGCCCGACGATGGAGTTGAACAAAGCACAGAAGTGACAATGGGGTACGTCGTGGTCTGGGCCTAAACAAGTGACACACTAAGAGTGGAAGTCTCGGTGTGGTATTTGCTTTCCACAGGCAAGACAATTCTTAACTTTTTCTGACATCGATTAGTGCAAGAAAAAAGGATCCCCAATGGGGTACTTAGCTTTAGAAGATTTCAACTTCAATTCGGTAGACGAAACTCAGATGGCGGCTGACCGGCTCTCATGCGAACTGCTTCTGCTTCGGGCTCCACAGCAAGAAAGACAGATGTAATGGCATCGGCTGCCTTACTTTATACTACTGATGACCTGACGTCAGTCCTCAAGCGACAGCAATCGACCCAGAAATACTAAATCTCTGGTATTCGGGCCAGCCAAGGGCTACCCTGGCAGGGATAACCCAAATGTGATGACTACAACAGTGAAACACAAAGAACATCTGCTGTGAATGGCAAATCTTGATCAAGATTATTTGTTTGTCACTGTGGATGTGATCAACCTATTTTCAGTAATACTACATGAAATAGGTTTGGATTGCTTAGCACAGGATGGCATTATGCAGTAGATTAGAGTGAATCTGTTGGTGGATTTAATGGAAACAGAATCAAAAAATAATTTTTTGTGGTTTGAAGGAGAGTATTTCAGGCAGACTTCAGGTGTGGCAATGGGTGCAAAATGTGCACTGGTGTTTGCCAACCTGGTATTAATAAAATGGGGAAAAAAGATATGGATTCTCACTTTCCACCTCTTAACATACCATACATAGAGCAAAAAAAATTAAAATATATATATTTTTTTCTTTACCATCACAATTGCTGGTATCCTGGCTGATAAGTTCCGAAATGTTTTATGTTTTCTAAGAAAAGTTTTACATATTATGTTATGTGGAATGTTTTAACATTTTTTTTTAATGAAAAATTGTTTTCAAAGCAGAACAGACAGGAAATGATGTATGCACTTAGTATATAGGAAGTCATTTTAGTGTTTACATTTGACAGTGTTGATGCCTTAGCATACTGGGCGAAAGCGCTAAGTCTATTTTAATTGTATTTTATAAAATTACAGTAATTTCAAACTTTGTGCAGTGGTTTTACTTTGAGTTATTTATGGAATGCATGTTGTGGAGCAGACAGTGAGACAGGTATTCATTTTTTCCATCTAAAATTTGGGAACCTGTATCTCAGTAATCCTAAATTTGCATACCAACGCATCTCTTGTTAGCTGATTTATTTTCCATCTGTCCTTTTTTTTTTTCAATAATTTGTATTTTCATTTTTCCATTTATATAAAACACGATCATTTCCATTCTTACAACATGATCATCGGTGAGTGTTATACATTGTAGTCAATATAGTAACATGTAGGTCTTAAAACATCTATTTACGCTCTATACAAAAATGCTTTCTCATTCAATTTCGTTGTTATAAAAACATCACATACAATAAGGATTTCAAGTTCATAGTTTGACTGTGTGATTGTGTGTATACTTCTAGGTTCCTTTGTACCTTGTTAGTATGTATGATGTTTTATGCTAATATGATGTTAAAGGTTTGTTCCCAAATTTCTTGGGCTTTAATATTTTTGCTTCTTTTATCCATTACTATTTTATGGGCTAAACGATGCTTTATAGTTATTTTTTTGAATCCCTGCCAAGATATATTTGCAGGGTCTAACCATTTGAGAGCTATGTATTACTTCATTAGTAAGAAAATTATTATAAGTATATTTGTTTGTTTTCCTGATAAGTTAGATGGGCGAATATGTAGAAGGGTAAATTCCAGTGGCGGCTGGTGACTTCAAATCAAAGGGGGGCTGCAGGAGACAGCTGAATGGGTGGGGTCAATGGGAAGGGGTGTGGCAAACTAGAAAGGGGAGGAGCTATGCTCAAAACCACAAAAAACTAACTAAATACACTGCCGTGGGTGCCAAACCGTCATTATGAGAGTCCAATCAAGACAAAATGAAGTGTAGAAGAATAAAAATATTTCAATGCATTGGCTGCATGACAGCTTACTTAATATCTAGATGGAAACAAAAAGGTTGTGAGGCATGAAAAAATAAATTACTTTTTTAAATACATTCATGGAACGCCAGTCAAAATCAAGTATAAGAAAAACAAGCAGCACTCAACTCAAACCACTTCTTGCACTGCAGTTCTAATTATAATTTATATTCAGCTTTATTAAAGTACCAAGTAACATGCTGAAAGTAGAAATCTCTGATGCCCCCACTTGTAAAAATGTTCCTTATCCAAAAAAAGACCTGCTGCCTGACAACTATCTACTTGTTTCATGGGGAAAACATGATCAAAGTTAAAAAATGAAAAGCAAACAAGAAATAAGCTCAAGATACATTGCTTAAAAGGATTACTGTACAGGTTATGGACCACACGATTGGCATTCTGTTTAGTTTACGGGTAAAGCCTGCAGAGATGACTGGAAGTCTCCAAGTGTAATGAACTTCTTAAAATAATGTAATCCTGTCCTTTATTACAAATACTGTCAAATGCATTTCAATACCCAAGGCTTATACATTATCTAGTTAAGTATTCTCTACATGGCAACAACAGAAAGGCTTTCAATGTTGGCAATCCTTTAACAGTATGCTTATTAAAGCTTACTTGCATCTTACAATCTCAGCCAAGCTTACCTGATGGTCTTTAAAGTATTGCTACTTAAAGACAGAGCAACAGGCACTTTGAGTAATAAGCATAAATCAACAGTACAAAAAATATGACAGAAACCAGACCATTCTGCAAAAATCAAGGACAGATGAAAAGCCACTCTAGTACTTGTGTCTACTCTGGATGGGGGGATACCCTGCACATTTACACAGCATAACTACTCCTTGCCTTGCTTCGACACATCCAGAGTCACTACATAGGGGAGTGGGGTGCAACAAGTATGTCACAATTTGAAATGTCTCTGGCTGACTGATGATCCTGACACATTTGTCATACCTCTCAACCTCAGATCAAGAAATCTGGACAAAGCCATACAAAGAAGTGGGACAAAGGCCCAAAAACAAGGACAATTTTTAAAAATACTGCTGTTAGAAAGATAATAGAATAGGTTTTGAATTAGTATGAATTTTCTGAATGGTATGAAATCTGAAACTCAAATGTCTGTCATTATTTTCTAACTTCAGTCTTTAATGATTTGTCACCAATTTGCCAAAAAAACACAATTTTATGAAAAATGGACCAAAAGTGTGATGTAAAAATATAAAATAGCCACACAATACAGCTGGGAACCTGTCAAAGAAGGAACACTTTAATATTAGTACTGCTAACTTGAGCAGCTGGCAAAATAAAAGAATCTACGTGCATTTCTGAAATAAAAGTAATCTATAACTATGATTACAGTTATTTCTTAATTGTAAACCCTCCATGTTTTCTTCCAAAATTGCTATTTTGTGGAGGGATTATTAGGGGAAGAGCAACATTTTGAGCCAAAATCAGGGACAGGTGAGAGGTTTGGCTATGCCTAATTCTATAAAGCAATTTATTTGCATGTACTTCTCAACCTGTTAATGCAATAAATCTGGACAAGGCCAAATATATTGGGGGAACATATAAACAGTACTAAAAATTGCTCTTGTATAAACTGAGACAGTTGATAGAACAACAAGTCTTACTTTAGCATGCATTGGTTATGAAGTCTGAAACTCAGTGTGTTATTATTTAGTGACTTAATTCCTAAATGATTTGCCACAAATTTTATGAGGAACAAACCAAAAATAAGAAGCAGAAATCTATTCATTCTTTGAAAATCTGGACAGTTGGGAGGTATAGTTCAGCTGGGGCTGTCTATGTTTGCCGCCTTTCCCCCTCACAAAATCATGGTCGAATGGAGCCACCTCCTGGAGCCATTCCAATAAACCATTACTTGGCTATTTCACTGCATTTACCATAAACACTAATGTGCATACTGATTTACTTCTATGATGATTTGGACTTCATTTGAAAGTTTTATTTTGCATTTTACAGCACAAACACTAAGACATCTGCTAAACAAACATAGCATTAAAACTTCTCTGCCCTTGAAACTCACATTCATTGAAACAGCATTGAAACCCACATTCAAAGAAAATACATTTTTACCAGTGGCAGATAAAGATTAATTCTGGGCTGTTTTCAAATCATAGGCCCCTTGCATATGAAACATACATGTGCTCTTTGATACACCTTCCTATTGTTTAGAACATTTTTCCAGTAAACAATGAAACAAAATGCATGCACCAATAATGACAAAACTGCCCAATTCAGAACATTTCCATCATAAAAGTCTACTCAAACTTCTATAGTCCACCATTATCAGTAAATATGCACAATTCTACAGTCCACCATTATCAGTAAATATGCACAATCTCTGAAGTAAAAAAAGTCATTTAAATAATTCCACATTAAATAAATCTGTAACTAATGAAGAGGTTGAAGACCACCAAAATAGCCGAGACGGATCAGAAACGACCCTTCAGTGAGAGTAAAGGCGAGATTGGCAACATCACATCATTCATTAAAAGGTATGTCTTCTTAAAGGAAGAGAACACTGACATGAAATTAGTTTCTGTATGTCCTCAAACACATATGGTGCAACTTGGAAACAAACGTGTGGACAATTTAGAAGTAGGGTTCAAATACCACATCTTGATTACATAATCCAAAACATAACAATACAGCAGAAATATACATCAAAAGTTCAGTGATGAAAAGCACAACATCATAGTTGGATCAACAGGGTGGCAAAAAGCTCTAAAATGCCATAGAGAGTGCAGAGGCTATACAGTACTTCTAGGTAACCATTCTCAATTAATTACTCCCTTCAACAAGTATACATATCTCCAACAACAGTCTCCAACAAATTTTCTTTTCTGTCATGCAGATCATGCTACTTCTTTTGGAAGACGGCTTAGTTTACAGCTTTGTGCTGTCCCAAGCACTCATGGAAGACGACGGTACATATACTTGCAAAGAAACTAAATGAATACAGTGACAATGCACGATTAAGCATATTACAAAAAAGTGGACAACCACTTCTTTACTAAGCTGCCACTTCAATTCAACCAGCCCTGTAGAGCTGCCAAGAAAGGGATAAGTAATGGTTACCTCAGGCTAAATCAGATTTATGAGGGCTTCAATGACAAGATACTGATCTAGTAAGTGAGGCACCAATAGAAAAAAAAATGTGGTGAAAGGGAAATAGTAACCTGAAATGAATAAGAAAAGTACTTATACTGAGAAAGGACATAAATATCACTGAAACCAATCAGAGCAAATGTTGTTAAAGCAGATGGTGGAGAAAGAATCAAAGCTGTAACTAGGGTGGTGTGAAACTGGCATCTGCCCTGGGTGGAGTGTAAGTGCAATACTGGCATTCATTTGAGAAACCATAGATGATAACCTTGGCTTCATAAATTAATGAATTTATTGGCTTAGTATAATGGTACATAAACTCTTTGCTACAAGGTCATAGTCCCTGATTTTTTTTTTTTTTGAGGATCTCAAGCTTCAGGTTAAGGGGGTAGTGGTACCACTCTGCCCAGTGCATTAGATGACCTAGGTAAAGCTGTGAAAAATGAGTATCTGTTGTACCACTTAAAATGTTTATTATGGCACCCATGACTACAATCAGACTGAGCAATCTGTTAGCCCTACCGAGAAACCCACTTCAAGGATTGCCAGTCGTGGTAAGGTCTATTCTTAAACAACAAAAAGGTATGTTGCAGGCACGTCACATGAAATTTAAATGGTTAGGCAAATAATGTCTCAACACTTTTGTGGCTGCTACTGATGGACTTCCAGTCTAGAGATATTCGACTACTACATAATTAAGAATATGTTAAACCAAATTGGTTGCATTTTTGTCCATGGCCTTCTTATAACAAACAACAGCACACACACACACACACACACACACACACACTCCAGCGACCAATCCAAACACCTACCTGCTGCCTTTGTCCCGAAGCCCAAGCCTGCGCAGTCGACCCAAGCCCAGTGACCGAACACCTCTCGAAGCCAGTAATCCAGAAGCCCAGCGACCGTTGTCCTGAAGCCCGCGCAGTCGCACACTGACAGTCCCACCCCGCGAGAGCAGCTCAGTCCTTCTCATTGGCTCTGACTGCGGCTGAAGCAGTCCGGAGCCCCTCTATTCTGTGCGGTTGTTACCGCACAGATTTCTGGTATCTAAAAAGCAATGATTGCTGGGTACCCGTTAATCCATATCCGGACTGCCGATAAAGGCAGTCTGAGTCAAATTAATTTTTTTGTTTTGCAGATATTTTTTCTGTATTTCTAGGTGGGAGGGCTGCAGTCCGGCAGTCCAATAGGACGAGCCGCCCCTGGTAAATTCCCATGTTAGTGTTGACATTTGATACCCCATTTTTTGCAGTTGTATCTTGATGGAATTCCAGAGTTTACACACACATTTGCAACTCCAAAATATATGCATTAGGTCTGCTACCTGGTCCTTGCAGTGTGGGTAGTATGGTGATTTGGATGCAGTGAATTTGTGGAGTATTGCAGGTGTAAAATATGCATTATTTATCACAAGCTGCGTGTATGACAGTTTTTTAAGGGGTACACTTTTCAGTGTTAGATTGATTGCATGACTTATTTGCTGGTCATCTATGGATGGTTTTAATTTTCTCCAATAGTTAGAGAAAAGTAGATCCTTCTGAAATTTGATTTCACCTATCATTTTACATGAGTTAGATATGTTTTCCTTGTTGTAAGAATAGTCTTCCAAAGCAGAGTATGATTTCCATGTCACTATTAAGTATAGTAAAGTTTTGGAGGTAGCTGGAACACAACTCTTTGATTTGTCTTAGAATTATTATATATTATTTACATGCATACGTACATACATACATACAAATGTTTCAAGCACGGGCGTTAAAGCTCTTCTAGCTTGCCAATACACTTGTTCCCATAATAAATGTCCAGGCTGTTCTTAAAAATATCTAAACTAGTACTTGCTTTAATATAATTTGGTAGTCTGTTCCAAGCATCAGCTACTCTGTCAGAGAACCAATTAGTACACTTCTCATTCCTATTGAATCTTCTATATAGGTTATCGGACGATTCTCTAGTACTTTTTGATAACCCCAAACATTCCCAGAGGTAGTTGTCCCTAAATGCCCTATATACCTGAATAAGATCGCCTCTTAAATATCTGTAAGAGACACAGTACAAGTTCAGATATTTTAGTCTTTCATAATAACTTAGATTTTCACATCCATGGATGTCCTTATTATATATCTGCTGTACTCTTCCCAGTTTATTCATGCTTGTTTTCCTATAGGGTTTCCATATTGGTATTCCATACTCAAGTTTGGGTCTAATGTAACTAACAAACAATGA
Organism: Protopterus annectens; assembly: GCF_019279795.1. Classification (NCBI taxonomy): domain Eukaryota; kingdom Metazoa; phylum Chordata; order Ceratodontiformes; family Protopteridae; genus Protopterus; species Protopterus annectens. The sequence continues at coordinate 424,077,147 of NC_056738.1, read as the reverse complement.
CTTCATTATGTTTGATTTCCTAGACTTTATAAATCTTTTTATACAACCTATAGTTCTATAACTATCATTAGCCAATTGGTTAATATGATTAGAAAAACTCATAGCTGAATCCACCCATATACCCAGGTCCTTAAATGGGTCTACAATTTCAGTCACTGTTGTCACAAATATTCACCTTTCAGTTTATGTCTCCCAAATCTCATTTGCTTAGTTTTGATGTATTTATCAGCATATTATTCTCCTGTGCCCAAATGGTCAATTTAGTCAAATTATTTTGCAGAATTGCCTTATCTGTAACACTTGTAATCAGTTTACCCAATTTCAGGTCGTCAGCATATAGACTGTAGAACACCTCAAAAGTAAGGTCTGAAAGATACAATCTAAACAAATAAGGGCCTAGTACAGAGCCCTGTTAGACACCCTGACTGTAACCAAGGATGTCGCCTGCCCAGTTGGTGTGTGATACTTGCGATGTCCTATTTGTAAGCCATGCAGCTATCCATCTTATCAACAGTAAGTACATCAATACCTAGTAGTACTAATTTATTGATCAGTGTTTTGTGCATGACCCTGTCAAATGCTGAAGTTAAATCTATATAAATCACATCACAGCACAATTTTTAATTCATAGCTGTTATTATATTGTTATAGAACATCATGTTACAGGTGGTTATAGATCTATTTTCAACATATGCATGCTCATGGGTCTAGGACATTTCACTGAATGCACATTTCACTGAAACTCAAATGACCGAACACAAATCACTGAAAGCACAATTCACTGAAAACTCAATTCACTGAAACACATTTCACTGAAAGTTATATATGGCCTTTTCCCCACTGTAGTGCGACCCTGGAGTTAGTGTATATATAGTAAGGGGGGTGTGGGGGTGTAGCCCCCCACATATTTTAAGTATATATTATGTTCGGAAAAAGAGTAATATATTGGAATTGCAAGTATCCATGTATATAGTTCAAAATATTTAAAATATGTGGGGGGCACCGCCCCCCACACTCCCCTTTACTATATATATTAACTCCAGGGTTGTACTACAGTGGGGAAAAGGCCATATATAACTTTCAGTGAAATGTGTTTCAGTGAATTGAGTTTTCAGTGAATTGAGCTTTCAGTGAAAAGTGCACACTAATTTGACTTTCAGTGAAATGTGCATTCAGTGAAATGTCCTAGACCCATGCTGACATATGGCTTCAAGTCCCAACCTATCCAGTTCTGACAATAACTTATCCAGTATTACATTCTCCATTATTTTTCCACAACATGAAAGTAGACTTAAGGGTCTATATGATTCTGGGTTTGTCCTACTCCACTTTCCCTTAAAGACAGGTCTAATGAGTGCATGTCTCCATTCTTGAGGAATCTCCCCATATTTATATGACCTATTGAACAATAGATCTAATGGCAGTGTAAGTTCTTGCTTAAGTGTTCTCAGGTCATTGTTACTTATTCCATCTCCTCCCTGCACTTTGTTTGGATCCAGTTTGCACAGTTCTTTTTCAATATAATCTAATTTGATTCCAGTATCTGGGGTTACCTGGATGTCACTAGGACAACTTACCACCCACTTTTGTGGAGCCAAACTGTTTTGCATAAGATTTTGTAAATACATCTATAATCTGCTGTGTCTGAGAATAAATTTTAGAATCTGCACACAGTTTATCAATTTGTGTATTTTATGCCTTCCACATCTTACTTTGGGTAGATTTAGGTTACTTCTCATTTCTTGGGTTGTACAGTTACGGTATGGGTAGATATCCTGGATTATTTTGTCCTTTAATCGAGGAAAAGAGTCAAGGTCCAGCATCTTATTTATTTTTAGATTTGGATTTTTATGGAGGGGTCGTAGTGTTACCATACCTTGCCCAAGGTTTAAGGAATGAAAGAGTGTTTGTGTTATATTTATAGAATGTTTTAAGGGATCTACAATGTTATAGGTTTGTAAATCCTTTTTTGTTTAAAAATGAAAGCACTTTGGGATTGATACCTAGTTCTTTAATGTACCTATAGAATATTGTCATCCAAGGAGGTGACCAAGTTTTCATTGTCGGATTAAGTTCTGCTATTCTCAATATTCTGTTAGTGTTGATATAGAGTAATAACTTTTAAAATTTGACAGGTTCAGATCCCCTTTGCTCTTGGGAAGTGTTCGTTTCTGATATGAGATTCTGCTTTTTTTTTGGGTTCCCATATGAATTTTGATAGGAAGGTATGAATTTATTATGTACAGTTATCTGTGATGTCATGAATATATATGTTTGTCTAGGTAAAATGTTCATTTTGATTACTGATACTTTGGCCAGAAATGGTAGCTTAAGATTATTCCACCTTTTACATTCTTGCATTATGCTTTGCCATTTAAGTTATGTTACGCTGCTAGAATTCCTTGTTGCTCTGGAAGAAAGTATTTTCCAGATATTTAGTTTCTTCTTTAATTTTTATTGTATCTATTAGTGGTATTGGTGGCCTTAAGGGGAATATATTAAGTTTTATTGAGGTTTAATGTGTAGTTAGACATGACTGAAAATTGTTCAACTGCAGTTATTATTTTTGGTTATATCTGAGTTTGGTGTAGTGAAGTACATGTTCAGATCATCTGTGAAGGTGAATCCAAGACTGAATCTTAAATCAAGTCCAATGTAGCAGCCACAAAAAGACAAGCTGTTGTTACATTCCCATGCAAATGGAATATATTATAAATCCACCAACAATGAAAGGAAACCCACCAAAAATGGGTTCTTAGCAGGGGTTTGTATCTGGTACCACATCCCTGCTTAACTTCCACAATCACTTTGTTTAATAAATCTATAGGGTATCTCCTTTCTGTGAACATTTCCAGCAATTTAACAGACCATGAAATGATTATTTAATTAAGTCTCATTAACCACAGGGTATAAAAAAGGATGAGAGCTAAAAGATGGCAGGTTCTGAAAAAGTCCAAATGTTATGTTAAGATGAAAGCACTAAGCCTGCTGTCATGTTTTATTTTTTGGTGGTGTTAATAATAAACCTCTGTTTTAATGGACTTTGGATCATTTGTTGGTGGATTTCCTTTCATCATTGGTGGATTTATAACATATTCCTTCTGCATGCGAATGTAACAACAGCTGATGTCTTTTTGTGGCTACTACACTGGACTTGATTTAAAATTCAGTCTTGGATTACACCGAGTCTATTCAGAAGGCAATTTCTGTTTCTTACGTACTGTTGAAGCAATTTGTTTTCAATTTGCTGCTCAAACACCATGAACTGTTTTTAGTTTTTACTGACTTCCAAAATCTGCAGCAGGACATAGCAAGGCTCTTTGTGTGTCTATTATTGAAATATATGTGCTAAATTCTGGCAGCTTCTAGCCACAGGGGATAGCATGGAAACCAGAAGTCAGATGACCAGATATATGTGATGTCATTCTGTAATCCATCACTAAAAATATTTTAATACTAGGTGAGACTGAAGTCTGACTAAACTCTGTTTTTGGAACCTGACAAAGAAGGACACCTTACCTACTTCATCTTGCCTTGCTCTACTAAGTTACCAGGGAATAGTAATTCTTTAGATCAGTCAGGAAAATATAGTGAGATTAGTTAAGTGCTGTTTTTCTGAATCTGTGTGAATCTATTCATCTGTGGTATTTTAATATTTCCTGTGACTGAAACTCTGGTTTTACTGTAAATAGATATTTAATACTTTCATGTTTTTTTTCTTACTTATTAAATATATTTAAACTTTCCATTGTGGCTGGTCTTTTAGAGAATATTTTAATCTCTGAGAGTACTTGTATATATAGTTGGTGACAACTCTGGCTGCTCCTGAAAGCCATGCTGTTGCTGTTGGTCAAACTACCTTTCATATTAATATTAATTTCACACAGTATAATTGGGTACCCTTGCAAGAGCCTTATAGTAGCTGGTTTTGAAGTGTCTGGTGGCGGTGTGACTACCTTATAGTCTGCACAGAAGGGGGTATAGCTAGTAAATCTGTGCCAGCCTTTCCCAGGTGTGTGTGTGTGTGTGTGTGTGTGTGTGTGTGTGTGTGTGTGTGTGTGTGTGTGTGTGTGAGAGTTACTTGGAGCAGGAACACAGAGCATTGGTTTCACAGAGACAGTAGTTGAGGATTCGGCTGAGGACTCAACTCTATTGTTGTGCCAGTGGGGAGTCTTAATGGGGTCTTGGAGAAAGAGAAGGGGAAATCAGCCCCCCGGACTGAGTGTGTTCCCTGTGTGATCTTAAGGGAAATTGTGCTTCATGCAGAGAGCTGCATCTGGAAATACTGGGTGTATCAATTTTTGTTCCAAGTAAATGGCCCTCTCCAGTGTCAGTGGTGAGGATTCAGGCTCCTTGATTACTGGCCGAGTGGGGACATCACAGTGACATCTATCCTACTGCATAACTACAACTGGTGTAAGAAGCCTTACTAAACCATTCCTAACCCCATCTGCTAGAACTGTTATTGCCCATACACATCTGCTATCAACCCTTCTTTATGCTTCACCCATCTTCGTAAACCTAAGCAAATCAAACCTCAATAAATTAACTAGGTGATACAATAACATTGTCAGATTTGCCACAGGATCAGCTTATGGAACCCATCACTGCCTTAACTTTCAATCGTTAGACTGGCTTGAACTACTCTATCAACTGCAATATAACCAACTAATAGCTGTTCACAAAATCCTCTACCAACCAGACAGTACACCCATACTGAAAAATATTATTACCCCCTACAGTAACCTAAAAAGAAATACAGTTATTCACTTTTTCTGACATCCGGTTAAATACTGAGGCAAGAAAAACCCAAAATGTTCCCCAACGGGGTACTTAGCCAACTTTGATTCGGTCTGAAACTCCCACGGAAATTTTTCAGAACGCCAACCTGCACGCAAAACTGCTTCTGCATCGGACCATGAAAAGACTGAGGATATGGTCATGCTGCATGTTAGTACCCTGCCCCCCCCCCTGACAGTCTAATGCGCCTGACGACGGCGTCAGCCATATACTTTGGTATTCGGGCCGACTGGACAGCGGACTACCCAATGGTTAGGACTGCAGCAATGTGGAATGAAGAACATCCAACTAATAGCTGTTCACAAAATCCTCTACCAACCAGACAGTACACCCATACTGAAAAATATTATTACCCCCTACAGTAACCTAAAATCCCTTCGCTCTTCCAAGAAATTGCTAGTGCAAACTGGTAAAACCAACAACTCAGCTGGTGAATCACTATTCTCAAACTCTGCAGGTAAAAACTGGAATCTACTTTCTGCTGAACTCACCACTGACCCCTCCTTATCCCAATTCAAAAAATCCCTTAGGAAATACCTAAAAATGCAGTGGCTTTGTCCCTGTACAAACCCTGACTAACCACCACTCAAACATAATTCATAAATGAGAACCTTATTACAGAAATAAAACTCTGACTCTCTGTTTAAAATTCTGTGCATCACCTACCTACTGGAAAGATTTAAAGTTAACACTACACCATGTATGATAACCACCTTTAATATATGTGTTTTCCTTTTTCAGATGAAATCTTTAACTACTTCTTTCTCAGCTACTTGCTTCCATCCTTTGCTGTGTGAATGTGAGAAAAACATGTACCTGTGTGTACTTATCTTTAAACAAATCTCAGTTTTGTAATAATTTCAGTGTATTTACACTTGTTTTTGTACATTTGGAGCTTTTCTCCCCGGGTCTCCGCTGAAAATGGACCTGTATCCAGTCGGACTTTCCCGGTTAACAAATGTAAAATAAAAAAAATAAATACTGTATGGAAAGTTACTATCTTATCTATTTTGACATTACAACATTTATTTTAATTGTATTCTACCTGACATTGCTATTATATAACATCGACCAGGATGAGAGCAATGGGTTATTTGGTGGGGTCGGTGTGGAGTCCTTTTGCCTACGGCACCAGTTGACCTAAGGCCGCTCCTGCATGTACTGGCGCTTTTTTCTCTGGATCATCACTAATAGAGGGGACTTTTTTCCCAGCCTGACTTCCCTGGTCAACAAATGTAAAATAAAATAAATAAAATAATTTAAGCGCAAAAATGGTAAAAGTACAGTTGTGTACCTACCATAAATGTAGATGTTCGAGTTTATTCATTGTTGCAGTCATTACTCTTGGGTTATCCTGCTGGCAGGCTACCCGCAGTCGGCCTGAATTCCAAAGTCTTGGTCTGGCATCGGCTGCTGTCGCCTCTTCCCTGACGTCAGTGCGCCAGGGGTATAAAAGATGCAGCAGACACCATTTTCTTCAGTTTTTCTTGCCCCAGATGTCAGGTGCCCCCAAAAGGGTAGGCTAAAAATTATGCCAATAAAAAAGCATGCACTAAAATAAACAGTACCTTCATCTACAAGCAAATACACGACATAGGTTATATACAATAGAGAGGTACAGATAAGTCCCAGCAATGATAGGGGGATGGTGGGTGGGTGACCTGGACTGCAACAGTGAATACACTCGAAAATCTACATTTATGGTAGGTACACAACTGTACTATGTTCATCGTATTTCACTGTTGCAGTCATTACTCTTGGGTTGAATCCCAAAGCTAAGGTTGGGTGGCTGGGTCTAAATAGAATTAGGAGTGGCTATGAGGCCCTGCAGAACTGCAGTGGCAAAGCCTGCTCTGGATTTAGAGTAAAGAGGTAAATGGTAGTGCTTGGTAAAAGTGTGCACTGAAGTACAAGTTACTGCCCCTAAAATGTCTTTGGCTGGTACTCCTCTGAGGAAGGCTGCTGAAGTGGCTGCTGCTCTGGTTGAATGTTGCCTAATGCCCTTAGGCACTGATTTGCCATGTTGTGAATAGCAGAAAAGAATGCAGTGGCCTATCCATTTTGAAATAGTCTGCTTTGAGATAGCCTTTCCTTGTGTTCCTGCAGCATATGCCACTAAGAGCTGCTCAGTCTTTCTGAAAGCTTTAGTATTGTCCAATGTGTGCCTCCCTGCTTGTTTATGTACCACATGACTGTAGTATTGTCCGTCTTTATCAGTCGTTGTTCTGGATGAAGTAGATCCTTGAAAGCTGCCAAGGCATTCTGAACAGCTAGCATCTCTTTTTGATTGATATGAAGATGCAATTGGCTTGTGGCCCATGTGCCCTGAATACATTTTCCTGCCATGCGGGACCCCAGGCATAATCTGATGCATCTGTTGTTAGTGTCTGCCTGGCTGTGGGTAAAGTGAATGGCTGTCCCTTGTTGTGGTGACAGGACTGTGCCCACCATCAAAACTCCTGTTGCATGCAGGGAATGAGGGTAATTAATGTTTCCAGGCTGTGGCAATGTTGAGGCCAAACACTTTTTAGATACCACTGTAGTTTCCTCATATGCAGTCTGGCATATGGAATTAGCAGAATGCAGGATGCCATGAAGCCCAAAGCCTGCAGAATTTTTCTTGCAGATAACTGGGTCTTTGTTGCCAACATTTTGAAGTAAGAAGTCAGTTGCCTTTGTTTGTCTGGCATGAGATAAGCCATCTGGGCAGTTGTATATAAGCTTGCACCCAGGAATATTATCTCTTGACAGGGTACTAGTTTTGATTTCTTTTCGTTTACTGTGTACCCTAGGCAAATTAGTAATCTTTTTACAAACGCCAGATGCTTTAGTAGAATGTCCTTGTTCTCTGCTTGAATAAGGCAGTCGTCCAAGTAAGGATATATTTGAATTCCTCTTTGTCGGCAGAAAGCAATTACTGGTGCCAGGCATTTTGTGAAGACCCTGGGCGCAGTAGATAAGCTAAAGGGCAGTGCAGAGAATTGGTAATGCATTGACCCAGCTATGAATCTGAGGTATCTTCTACAAGATTGTCTGATTGGGACATGCAGGTATGCCTCTTTCAGGTCCAAAGTTACAAGCCAAGCCTTCTTGCCCAGCATGGGCAGAAGCTGCTGCAGAGTCAACATTTTGAATTTTGGAACGTCCAGAAATGTGTTTAGAATAGACAGGTCCAGTATTGGTCTCCAGGCTTTGTCCTTTCTGGGTACCAAGAAAAGTCTTGAGTAAAATCCTTGTCCCTGCTCTTGCTGTGGTACTTGCTGAATGGCCCTCACGACCATGAGGGATGAAACTTGCTTTTGTGGCTCTGCCCATGGATTGTGTGGCAGGTATGGCATACCTTTTGCCTTTGGCAGGGTGTGAAAGTGGAACCTGTAGTCCTGAGACACTATATTCAAGACCCATTTGTCCTGTGTGATCATGTGCCAATTTTGTGAAAAAAGTGCTAGTTTTCCCCCTAAGGGAGCTGCCAAAAGATAAGTGCTTGGTACTGACAGAGGAAAGTCATTGGGAATGTTTCCTGTATGGCTGTGATTTGTCTTCTCCACTTCTGGAGGTAGAAGCACCCCATTTTTTAGGCTTGTATGAGCCTTGAGGCTGGGATCTGCCTCTTTGTGGCCTGTCAGAAACTGGAAAGGACCAATTCTTAGTAGGCCAGTTCCTGCTAAATCTGGGTGGCTGTACCTGTAAGAAATCCTTAACTGTCTGCATAGATTTCACTTTGTCCTCCATTTTCTTCAACAACTCTTCTGCTTTAACACCAAACAAAGTATCATGCTGTAATGGAGCATCCAATAATTTTGCTTTAACATGATCAGGCAGATTCTATTCCTTTAACCAAGCATGTCTTTTAATGACAGAACCCATAACAGCGGCCCTGCAAAAGGCCTCCAGAGAATCAAAACCACATTGCAAAGTATGCTTTCCCACTTGTTCAGCTGCATGCAATAAATCCTGCATTTCCTTGTTTTCTGCACATTCAGAATTTGTCAACATTTTCTGCTTTAGCAGTGACATTAAGTATTGCTGATATTTAAGCATATGCAACTGACAATTTAAAGCCCTTACAGCCAAGGTAGCAGAAGTGTAAACCTTTTTCCCCCATCTGTCCAGTGCCCTTGAATTCCTATCAGAGGGGATAGGGTTTTTTTGCAGTGGAAGCCTTGACCCCTTTGGGACCCTGAGATATAATTTCTGGGTCAGCAGCAGGGTTTTTATAAAGAAATGCATGTAAATCTGGAACCCTGTAGTATCTGTCTGGCTTAACAGGTGCAGGGGGTAAAGAGTCAGGGGACAGGCCGGACTCTGAAAATACATCATCTACAATGTCCAGAACAGGGGGAATAGCAAGAGGCCTGTGCTGAGGTAGTAAAAGAAAGTCTCTGAGCCTTTTCTTAGATTCTGAGTAATCTTGGCCCTCCCAGTGAAAGTGCTTCCTCATGATATGCAGGGTTTCCCCAAAAGAATAATCCTTAGGAGGAGAGGCTGAAGGGATAGATTCTTCAGCATCAGAATCCTCATAGGGGGGAACAGAGTATTCCTGTTCAGAAGAGGAGACGGAGGAAATGGAAACCTGATCAGAAGATTCATATTCTGTCTGTTGCCTAGGCCTCTTATCAGGAGGGGGATGGAAACCCCTGATCAAAGTAATTAGGTCTTCGGCCATTTTGAGCATCTGTTTTTTTAGGCATGGAGGCCTGTCCATGGGATTGCTGCACTTGTTTCTTTGTCTTTAGTGGTGCTTTAGTCTTTGCCTTTGAAGCTGAAGTCAGTTTTACATATAACTGTGTAGGCCTGAAAACACCCTCAGAAGCCAATGCCTGCTCAGCGGCTCTGGACCGATCTGAGGGAATATTTTCCAAGTGTCCAATACCTTGAGTTTCCAGTGGCCTAGTCGGCTCCACGTGGGAGTCGGAAGCAGCCTGCGGCTCTGAGGTAGCGGGCGTCAGGGGCTGCAAAGGTGCCTGAGAACTGGCAAACCGGCGACTGGCTTAGAAGAAGCCTCGTCGTCAGTTTTGGAACTCGGATGCCTGCCCTTTTCCTTGCATTTCTTGTTAATTGAGGTAGTCGGATGACTATCCGATGATATTGTGTAATTGAAACTTCAGCCAAAGTAATGAAAAGCAAAATCGTACCAACGCTTAATAGTGCGTTGGTTAAATCTAGTACAAAACCTGCAATTTGCAACATCGTGATCAGGGCCTAGGCAAGGAATACAATAAGAATGGAAGTCCTTATGAGGTATTTGCTTCCCACAAGAAATACAATTATTAACTTTTTCTGACATCGCTTTGGAGCAAGAAAAAAGTTTCCCCAATGGGGTACTTAGCTTTAAATGAAGACTTCGGATCTGAAATTCGAACACAAAAATCTCTGGAGTCGGCCAACCGGCACTTGCGAACTGCTTTTGCTTCAGGCACTGCGCGGCAAGAAAGACTGAAGAAAATGACAACGGCTGCATCTTTTATACCCCTGGCACACTGACATCAGGGAAGAGGCAACAGCAGCCGACGCCAGACCAAGACTTTGGAATTCAGGCCGACTGCGGGTAGCCTGCCAGTAGGATAACCCAAGAGTAATGACTGCAACAGTGAAACACGATGAACATCTGGCTAGGCTGAAAATGGCCTGCAAAGGCAGCTAGTCTAGCACTTTTCTGTGAAGCCAAGAACAGCTGACCTAGGCATGGGTAGAGTGATTAATGATAACTCTTGATCACAGCATAAACAGAATAGGTAGCATGTTACCAAGCATTGAAAACAAAGCAGATATCTATTGGACACCGTAAACTGAAGCAGATATGTGAATTTCTAAGAAAATTACAATCAAACAATTGTGTTGTGGGACAAAAGCATCTCACTGCAATTGAAAGTTTAAACACTGAATTAAAGACCCTGATGTAGACAAATTACAGGAACTCTGTTTAATTTATTTTTCTTGTCTTCCTTGAACTGTCATATAGATTACACAGCTGGCTTTTCTGTTTGTTCAGAGGGTATATGTGTAACAACTGGATAACAAATGTTTCACATGTAAGCTCACACTCATTATAAAGCAGGACAAATATATGGTTTTCAGTTTTCTTGACTCTACCTTTCAGACAAGAAATAGGCAATCTTCTTAGCTAAGGATTTCTGAGATAGAAGCAGGCTGACTTATCATGTCTGAGTCATGTTGGCTCCATGGTGCTAAGTGACAGAGCCCTGAGCAGAACCCAGGCAACCTAACTTCAAGTAGTGATTCCAGCACCTGAAGGGCTAACTATGGGGATAGGAAGGACAGTGTTATTTTACCAGGCTGCCTATCCTAGGGCAGGGGGAACCTAAGAAGAGATGGCAGTACTGGTGGTGGTATCAGTGTATACATCCAATATTTACAAAATACTAGGGACATACACCAACAGACATTCTTGTTAGATATTATGAATATAAGGCTGAAATTAATTATGTTGTAAATATGATGAAAGAAAAAGCTTGCTTAAATGCAGAAACAGAGTTTAGTAATATGTGATCAGCAATCATACTAAATGACCATGGCTTGGAAAATAAGGAACCTGCTGAATGGACATTTTTCCCTTACAGACTTAAAAACAGGATGTATGCAAGAGCAAAAATGCAAAATCTGCTTTTAAAGAATGGACAATGACACTGTGGCAATGTGTTTCCTCAAAAATATGTTTTTCTGCATGGAAAACAGGACATGTTTATCAGCATTGGCACAAGAACAGATGTTCTTATACAAAGATCCAAATAGAATACAGGATGTTCACACTGTCAGAATAATGTGTTTCCTCAAAAACATGTTTTTCTGCATGGACAACAGGACACTGTTATCAGCACTGGCAAAAGAACAGATGTTCTTACACAAAGATCCAAATAGAATACATGTCAGAAAAGCTGGTCTCTTACAAGACATTGTTAAACAAGGAAGCTTAGTATTGTTTCTACAGGATGAGCAAGTCTCCAAAATAGAATATCAAGAGGAAATGTATATGTTTATGCATGACTAAAAGTGTATATAAAGAGCTGTATAAATCCAGTTATGTTAGAGGTATGGTAGGGATTCATTTGTCCTGAGGTAAATGTTATATCTCTCACATCATCTGTACTATATGAAAAGTAAAGTTGGAACAGTACTTTAAGCTGCAACGTTAGTACCTTTGGTTTATTATAAAAAGTTATTTGTTATTGCTCTAAAGTTGATGCTGCAAAGTATATTCTCTCATCAGTGTATATTCTGCAAGTTTCTGTATGCAACAGACTGTGAATGCAAATATAACCAGACTTTGAATTTTAGCAGAATCCAGCCAGCAAGACTTGAGTGTCTTAAGAAGACTCCAAATCCCACAGCAAGCAAGCAAGCAGTAAGCAGAGCCATGTAATTTTTCAATGGCAAGCTAGCCTGCATTTGAACCTACAATCTGCACTTCAAACACAGGAGGAGTGATGGTAAGCCCTGCAGAGGGTCACTTCAGTTAAATTACAGTAACTAACATTTGTACGTATGTGCAAATCCTAAACAGAAGTATTCCAGTTTATGCAGCTTGCAGAAGTAAAGTTTTTTAGACGTCTACAATCCGGAGTGAGACTAGTTCAAGAAATTCGCAGTGCCATAAATTCTACAAGAAAAGGTGAATGTCCACTTGTACAGCAGTCCGCTGCCTGTTGTGCTTCACCAGCTTCTCAAGTGACTCTGAAAAATTTCTAGCCATCAGCAACAGCAGCCTGTTCACCTGTTTTCTTGCTAACTGGTAAGACTTTTTTCTGTGTCACATATTTAGTGTGGATGATGTTAAACAGTTTGTATATTCTTAAGACAGTTTGTATATTCTTAGATAGTTTGGATGTTATTAGTATGGATATTATTTATAATTCATGCAGGAGTAAACCAAACTTTAGTAAATTGCAATGTTGGTATACACAGCACATTAGTAAATGTAAAACCTTATTAGGGCAGGTTGATAGTAAGGCATTATGCAAATGTACTACAATATTTGGCTGGTATCTCAAAGAAAACCATGTGAAATATGACAAATGTTTATGCCATAAAAAAGTCTTGCATGATATTGCTAAAAAAATAGACTGTAAAGACAGATCTGTTCATGATAAAGAATTAACTAAGGGTAAATGTTTCCATTAAATTCTGATGTTGAACAGTTATGTCCTGTCACCACATGCGAGTCAAATCAGTTACTGATAGAATCCCTAGTACATTTTGTTACAAAGGAATGTAGTAAACTTCTAAAAGACAGACACAATGAGTTCAGGAAGCTTAGACAAGTTATACATACATATTTTCAAAAGGGCATATGAGTTTCAAATTCAGCAGAACAGCTTACTAAAGAATGTCAGAAAGACCATGCAACATTACAGGAAATTCAACAGCAGTTGCAGGATAAAGGAAATAAATTAGCTGAACTGACAGAGACTGGGAACTTCCTGCATACACAGCTAATCTGTACAAAATAAATATATTTTATAATATGTTTATGTTTTGAAAATGGTTAAGCATACATGCTAGGATGATAGAGACAAATCATTTTCAAATGTTTTACTTTCATTCAGTTAAAGCAAGACATTTATCAGTACTACAGTAAAGTAAAGCATATGAATGCCATTCTTAGCACAGTCAAAAGTTAAACAAAACAGTTATAGTGCATAAAATTAAATATAAATAGTTAATAAGAATAAAAATTTAAAGTCACAAGACTGACATGCTTGTATAAAGATATACACATACAAGACAGACATGCATGTATGTTCTTTTCATCTAAAATACATACGTTACAATACACAAGAATAACAGGCAGACAACAGCAAATACAAATAATATAAATATAAACATGTGTTGGTTAAGCTAATATCTATTTTGTTTTTTACAATTTTTTTTATAATTGTATAGTAACATCACACCAAACAGTTAAAGTTCTAAATTTTAAAAAGAAAATCACAGATGGTATTTGTCAAACAGTTTTTGTAAAATTAATGGCAGGAGTTAAATAAATAGATAAATAAAAAAAATACTGAAATCCACGTAAGCTAATTGTAATGTAGTATAAATGCATAGTTATGCAAATCACGATCAAATTAAAGGAAAAATGCCAAAACAAAATTAACTATAGTTTATAGAGTATGAAATTTGAGCTCAGACCTTCCTAGACTAAATGAATAGTTACAGGAAATGTTGGAAAGATAAGATAACCAGACTGATTGCCAGACAAGTAGCTTGAGTTTTTCTATGCATCAAGTACAGCCAGCAAATGGGCTATAGTATACATACAGTTCAAATCAATTGTGCAGAAGGGTGTAAATACCTACTAGAGGTAGTAAACAGCAAAAGCTTTATAAAAAATTATCAAATTAGACAGGGGTCTATAATTTGGTAACCTAATAAAATAAATGTATAACCAAAGTGTTGGGCTGACATACATTCTATTCTCACAGCATAAAGCAGATAAACAATAGTGCAGTACTACAGGAGGAGGGGTACTTTCTCAGTTTTACACTGACTGTATAAGCAGTACTGCACAAGGGTCTGAAATAAAGCTACAGAAAAAATAAACAACAAGGGTCTGAAATAAAGCTACAGAAAAAAATAAAACAACAAGGGTCTGAAATAAAGCTACAGAAAATAAAATAAACAACAAGGGTCTGAAATAAAGCTACAGAAAAAATAAACAATAAGGGTCTAAAATAAAGCTACAGGAAGAAATATCTCATTCCTTCTTGACAATACTCTTTTATGGGGGGGGAAAAATCAGGTAGTGTATTAAAAATACTGGTAAACTGGATTAAACCTGACAGAATAAGATATTTTACAAGTTGATAATAGCTATCATAATGGTTATTATTGTATTGTTTAGTATTAAATTATATTTACAACCTGTTAAACTGTAAAGCTATACAAGAGATGGTTTAAAAAACAAGAAAAGGCTTAAAATTGATTACAGCTATACAAGAGAGAGTAAAGACATGTAAAAAATGAACAAGATTGGTCACTATTTTAATATGTTTTTGGCAAAACAATGTTGGTATAAAAAAGCATGAATATTTTTAATTGCGGAGTATGTAGTTTAAAATAACAGGACATATCAGTATCAGTTCCACTAGATATTTCTTAAGAGACATAAACATTTTCCAAGATTTGCTTAATATTAATGATATTAAATCTGTAAGATTAGACTAAATGTACTTTACAGTCTTTGTATGTACAAATGTAGAAAATTTCAGTACAAATGATAGTCTTTGTGTGTACAAATGCAGAAAAATTCAGTACAAATGAAATTAATGTCTAGTAATGAATATGTGTAAAAAAACATATTTAAAGAAAACAATGGGTCCAGGGTACCTAATAGATTAAAATGCATAAATAGCAAACAGTCTGTGTAAATACATACTGATCAGGATACATTGTAATAAGTTCAAAACTAATTTGTCAAGTTGTAATATCACTGGTTTCACCCCAGTAAAATAATTGCTTTCAAATATTTATTATCTAAGCCCAGTTCAGTATTTTACCAAGATGTTCATGGGCAGTTCAAAGACATGACCACAATGTTATGGTTAAAATTACATTGAAACTGTATATTTTCAGCAGTGTATAAATGCTTGCAGTAGCACATAATTATTGTCTCTTATAGTTAATTCAACAGTTGCAAAGAGTTAATGAAACAGTTCTAAGTCATAAATTAAATTCTGTGATTGCAAAAGAATAAATTGATCAAGTTAAAAAATAACATTAAAGCAGACACAGCTCATAATTGATAAAATATTTTCACAGAATGGTCTGCAAAAGAAAAAGTTTTAAATACATTCAGTTTTGTAGTAATACTTAATATCATTGTATTAATTATGTAAAACTGCATTTTGACTTGTATCAAAAGAAGACTATAGGTTTGTTTCTTAGTGTGTTTTCTATATAAAATGTTTTGAGTATGTTTAAAAACAGAGGGAATTGTTAGATATTATGAATATAAGGCTGAAATTAATTCTGTTGTAAATATGATGAAAGAAAAAGCTTGCTTAAATGCAGAAACAGAGTTTAGTAATATGTGATCAGCAATCATACTAAATGACCATGGCTTGGAAAATAAGGAACCTGCTGAATGGACATTTTTCCCTTACAGACTTAAAAACAGGATGTATGCAAGAGCAAAATGCAAAATCTGCTTTTAAAGAATGGACAATGACACTGTGGCAATGTGTTTCCTCAAAAATATGTTTTTCTGCATGGAAAACAGGACATGTTTATCAGCATTGGCACAAGAACAGATGTTCTTATACAAAGATCCAAATAGAATACAGGATGTTCACACTGTCAGAATAATGTGTTTCCTCAAAAACATGTTTTTCTGCATGGACAACAGGACACTGTTATCAGCATTGGCAAAAGAACAGATGTTCTTATACAAAGATCCAAATAGAGTACAGGATGTTCACACTGTCAGAAAAGCTGGTCTCTTACAAGACACTGTTAAACAAGGAAGCTTAGTATTGTTTCTACAGGATGAGCAATTCTCCAAAATAGAATATCAAGAGGAAATGTACATGTTTATGCATGACTAAAAGTGTATATAAAGAGCTGTATAAATCCAGTTATGTTAGAGGTATGGTAGGGACTCATTTGTCCTGAGGTAAATGTTATATCTCTCACATCATCTGTACTATATGAGAAGTAAAGTTGGAACAGTACTTTAAGCTGCAACGTTAGTACCTTTGGTTTATTATAAAAAAGTTATTTGTTATTGCTCTAAAGTTGATGCTGCAAAGTATATTCTCTCATCAGTGTATATTCTGGAAGTTTCTGTATGCAACAGACTGTGAATGCAAATATAACCAGACTTTGAATTTTAGCAGAATCCAGCCAGCAAGACTGAGTGTCTTAAGAAGACTTCAAATCCCACAGCAAGCAGCAAGCAAGCAGTAAGCACCATATAATTTTTCATTTCTTAGCTGCAATGGTTTTACATTCACTGCATGTTGAGCATTAGAACGAGGAAATAAAAATTCCATATGGCTATGAGTATATGGCTGCTCTGAGGCTCTGGGAGGGATTTGGAGTAGGTTGGAGGGCTCAGGAGTGACTCCCAGTGTCTGAGATCAAAGACAGGTACCAAAGGCAGTCAGTGGCTTACTGCATACTGATCGGAAATTAAAAAGAAACCTGCTCTGAGAAGGATCAGTCTTCCAGGCCTTACCACGGCAGCTGCTATTTATCTTACCCTGTGAATACAAACCATTCCCCATCCAGCTAGTGTAACCTCAGCCACAGCAACTGCAAAATACCTTGGCATATGCTTCATAATTGCAATGGTTTTACTGACTAATGTCATACTGGTATACTGCAAATACCATAAAAGGACAAAAGCCACACAATTGTGTGGTTGCCTGAGGTATTCCATGATATTTGTCTCCTGCACACTCTCTCACATACATACATGCATGCATACATGCACATACATATGTGTATGCATATATACACAGACAACTTATCTAAACATTCCTATTGCATTCACCAAGAATTCATAGCACAGCAGAACAACACTTACCTCACAGAAAGCCAGAAGAAGTATATTTCACATTACCATACTTAATTACACAATAAAACCTAATAATATGACTATTTCTGACCCAGTAACACAGACATTAATGCTTATAATTGGAAGCTCCACCCCAACACCTAATGAACGTCATTACATTCTAACTCTAAGATCCAACAGCAATGTGTCAGACAGGAAACCTTCCTCTGCATATGAGTGTCAACAACATTTGCAGAGAAATGAGTCTAGTTGGATATCAATAAAAAGAACTTATGTCTTACCATAACGTCCCATCTGAGTTGTTGACCTTCTTCCATTCATCACTGATGGGTATGGTTCTGAACCCTTGGAACTGAGTCGGCCAAATACCAAACTAGTGTACATCAAACTCTCGAGCCACGCAGTAGCCCTTCATCCCATACCTCAGATCGAGTTGGCAGAACATATAGTAGCAACACATATATAAGAAACAGAAAAATAGTCAGAGGCCATCTCTGCGCAAACACCCTAACACACCAAAACCACCTGAAGATCCACCAGGAGCCTTTGGCGGGGGAAGATGGGAGGGTGTGATGAATGGAAGAAGATCAGCAACTCAGATGGAACGTTATGGTAAGAAATAACTTCTTTATCTGAAGTTGTTAATCTTCTTCCATTCTTCACTGATGGGACCGAGTCCCTAGCTACTACAGAATCTGGGTGGCCCTCATGGAAAAACATTCCGGAGAACCATAGAGCCAAAGGCAGCTCTTCCCCTGGAGATCAGATCCAATTTGTAATGCTTGATAAAGGTAAGGGGTTTAGCCCAGGTGGCAGCTGCACAAATAACATCCATGGAAGCCCTAGCATGAATGACGACAGAAGCAGCCACAGCTCTAGTGGAATGAGGTTTAATGCAGCCAGGAGCTGATTCCTCCTCCAGAGAATAAACAAAGTAGATGCAATCCCTAAGCCATTTAGACCAGGTAACCATAGACACTGTCGATCCCTTTCTAGAGCCCGCAAATGCAACAAAAAGCTGATCTGACTTTCGAAAAGACTTTGTCCTGTCCAAATAAAAATGCAACTGTCTGTGGACATCCAAGGAATGGAGACAGTATTCCCCTTTGTTGATATAATTAGGGAAAACACAGGCGACTCAATGGACTGATTAATAGAGAATTCTGAAACCACCTTATGTAAAAAAGTGGGATTGGTGCGAAGTGATACTCTGTCCTTATGGAAAAATCAAATAAGGACTCCATGCATAATGCTTGCAGCTCTGATACACGTTTGGCTGAAGTAACAGCCACCAGAAAAGTACAGTTTTGTACCTACCATAAATGTAGATGTTCGAGTGCTAATACAGCTGCAGTCATAACAGATGGGTTCTCCTGCCATCAGGCAGGTCCTCGGTCGGCCGAATTCCGAAGTCTAGGTCCGGCGTCAGTTGTTGTCGCTTCTTCCCTGACGTCAGTGCGACAGGGGTATAAAAGAACCAGCCAACGCCATTTTCTTCAGTTTTTCTTGCCCCAGATGTCAGGTGCCCCCAGAAGGAAGGCAATACATAAATTTGTGTAATAAAGCAATGCCATATAATCAAAATACAGTAGTTGCAAGCAAATACACCATACATGAATACCCCAATCAGGTTGTATGAGGAGGTGTTAGCCAATAGGCCTGTCCCAAGAGGGGAAGGAGGGAGGGAAACCTGGACTGCAGCTGTATTAGCACTCGAACATCTACATTTATGGTAGGTACAAAACTGTACTATGTTCATCGTGCATACAGCTGCAGTCATAACAGCTGGGTAGAATCCCAAAGCTAAGAAAGGGGTGGTAGGCACTAGGTGGAACTAGGAGGAGCCAGGATGCCCTGCAAGACTGCAGTGGCAAAGCCTGCTCTAGTTTTGGAGTATAATGGTAGGTGGTAGTGCTTGGAGAAGGTATGCACAGAACTCCAAGTGGCTGCTTCCAAAATATCTTTGGTAGGAACTCCTCTGAGGAAAGCTGCAGAGGTAGCTGTGGCCCTTGTGGATTGAGATCTGATGCCTGCAGGTACAGTTTTGCCATGAAAAGAGTAACAAAAGCATATGCAGTGGGCTATCCATTTTGAGATTGTCTGTTTGGAAATTGGCTTCCCTTGAGCTCCTATAGCATAAGACACAAAGAGCTGTTCTGATTTTCCTGAAAGGCTTTGTTCTGTCCAAATAATAACGCAGCTGTCTGTGGATGTCCAAGGAATGTAGTAGTCTCTCCCCTTTGTTTTGAGGATTAGGGTAAAAGGTAGGTAAGTGTATAGCCTGATTCAAAGCTACCCTGGATACCACCTTTGGCATAAAGGATGGGTTGGTTCGTAAGGAAACTCTGTCCTGATGGAAGATGATAAAAGGCTGCACAGCCATGAGGGCTTGTAGTTCCGATACCCTATGAGCTGAGGTGATATCCATAAGGAAAGCTGTTTTCCAGGACAAATATTGCAAATCTGTTGAGGCAGCTGGCTCAAAAGGAGGCAAGGTCAGCTTTTCTAGAATGGAATTGAGGTCCCAAGCAGGTATTGGTTGTTTCCTTGGGGGTTTTATATTCTTAGCACCTCTGAGGAACTGTCTTAAGAGAGGGTGAGAGAATAAAGGTGGATCAGTGTTGTATTCTGCAGAAATGGCTGAGGCATGGATTTTGATGGAGGAGAATGAAAGTCCACTGCTTAGCAGCTCAGCTAGATACTGTAATATTTGAGGTAAATTCAGTTTTCCAGGATTCTGGCCCTTTTTCTCATTCCAGGCACAAAACCCGTTTCCATTTTGCAGAGTAAGCTTTTCTAGTAGAAGGTCTTCTGGCCTCCAAAATGACATCCTGCACCTCCTTGAAGAGTAGGGTCTGTTGTGATAAGGAATCTTCCATGCGGCCAGATTGAGTGTTTTCAGCTGACTGTGAAGAGTTTTGAAGCTGTGCTGAGTCAGAAGAAGAGGCATTAGAGGTAGGGTCCATGGAGGGGAATGCATCAGGCTCCTCAGGAGTGGGTACCAGTGTTGTCTTGGCCAGTCTGGAGCAATGAGAATCATCTTTGGTCTGTCTGCTCTGGTTTTTAATAGAACTTTGGGCAGCAGAGGAAGAGGTGGAAAGGCATAAACTGTCATTGTTGTCCAACTGAAAGAGAGCGTCCACTCTCCAGGCCTTTGGATGAAAAGTCCTTGAGCAGAATTTTGTCAATTGGTGATTTTTGTGGGAGGCAAAGAGATCTATGTCTGGCCTTCCCCATGCTTGAATTATCTCTGTAAAAACTTGAGGATGCAACTTCCATTCATGTGGATCTGTCATATTCCTGCTTAGGTTGTCTGCCAGCATGTTTTCCTTGCCTGGCAGGTACTGTGCTTGAAGTTCGATTTGTAATTCCAGAGCCATGTTCCAAAGTGACATGGCCAGCCTGCAAAGGGGGTATGAATGGGTTCCTCCCTGTTTGTTTATGTACCAAATTACTGTGGTGTTGTCTGTCCTTATCAATAGATGACCTGGATGCAGAAGATCTTTGAAAGCTATAATAGCATTTATTACTGCTAGCATTTCCTTTTGATTGATGTGAAAGGTGCTTTTCTTTTTGGGACCATTTGCCCTGAATGCACCGATCTGTCATGTGCACCCCCCAGGCATAGTCCGAGGCGTCTGTTGTGATGACTTGAATTGCTTGAGGCTTGCAGAATGGGAGACCTGTGTTTGCTTGGCATGCTTGAGCCCACCACAGAAATTCCTTTTGAAGACATGGAATTAGTGGTATTATTGTTTCCAAACTGTGGCTGTGTTGAGACCATAGGTTTTTCAGGTACCATTGAAGTTTCCTCATATGCAGCTTTGCACATGGGATTAGTAGGATGCAAGATGCCATGAATCCCAGAGCCTGCAGGATTTTCCTTGAAGTCAGCCTGGTGAAATTTGCTAGTGTTCTGAAGTATTGAGTTAGTTGCCCCTGCTTCTCTGGCGTGAGGTAGGCCATCTGGGTGTTTGTGTCCAAGTTGGCACCCAGGAAAATTATTTTCTGAGAGGGTATTAGCCTTGATTTCTTTTTGTTGACTGTGTATCCCAGAGAATTCAACAATATTATTACAAAAGCCAGATGTTTCAGAAGTATGTGCTTGCTGTCCGCTTGGATCAGGCAGTCATCCAAATATGGGTATATTTGTATTCCTTGAAGTCTGCAGTAGGCAATTACTGATGCCAGGCATTTTGTGAATACTCTAGGCGCAGTAGATAAGCCAAAGGGCAATGCAGAGAATTGATAATGGGTTGAACCTGCAAGAAATCTGAGGTATCTTCTGCAATTTTGTCTGATTGGGACATGCAGGTATGCCTCCTTGAGGTCCAGTGTTACCAGCCAAGACTCCTTGCCCAGCATGGAAAGAAGCTGCTGTAATGTGAGCATCTTGAATTTTGGTACGAGTAAAAATGTGTTTAGGATGGATAGGTCTAAAATAGGTCTCCTATCTTTTCCCCTCCTTGGTACCAGGAATAGTCTGGAATAAAAACCTTGACCTTGTTCGTGAGTTGGTACCTCTTGAATAGCTTTCATGTCCATGAGATCTGAAATTTGTCTTTGTGCCTCTGCCCTTTGATTGTGTGGCAGGTTTGGCAAGCCTCTCATTTTTGGAAGGGTGTGAAAATGGAATCTGTAGCCTCTGTTTATAATGTCCAGGATCCATTTGTCTTTCGTGACAATATGCCAATTTTTTGAAAATAATGCCAGTTTTCCGCCTAAGGGTGCTGCCATTTGAGCCTTGCTTGGCATGCAAAGGGGAAAGTCATTGGGCTTGCTTTCTGAATGGCTGCGAACTATCCTCACCACCTCTTTGTGTAGGAGCTTGCCATTGTCTGCCTCTAAACGATCCTTGAGATTGCCCTCTGCCCCTCGAGTGCCTGTATCTACCTCTTTGGGGTCTGTCCGTGGCTGGAAAGGACCAATTTTTGGAAGGCCAATTTCTACTGAAACGTGGAGGTTGTACCTGTAGAAAATCTTTCACTGTTTGCATTGATTTAGCCTTTTCCTCCATTTTCTTTAATACCTCCTCAGCTTTAACACCAAATAATACATCCTTTTATAGAGGGGCATCTAGTAATTTAGCTTTGACATGATCTGGTAAGGTTTGCTCTTTGAGCCAGGCATGTCACTGATCCTGTAACAGCAGCTCTACATGAGGCCTCTAGAGCATCAAAACCACATTGCAAGGTATGTTTACCTACTTGTTCTGCACTATGCATCAAATCCTGCAACTCCTTCAAGTCTGGTTGTTCAGGTTGTGACATTTTACTTCTCAACTGTGATAACAGAAACTGTTGGTACTTCAGCATATGGAACTGGCAGTTTAATGCCCTCATGGTTAAGGTGGCCAAGGTGTATACCTTTTTTCCCCACCTTTCTAAGGATCTGGAATCTCTCTCGGAAGGTAATGGATTTTTAGCAGTGGCGGTCTTAATTCCCTTGGGGCCCTGTGAGATAGTTTCTGGGTCAGCCGCATAGCTTTTGTATAAAAATTGGTGTGAGTCAGGAACCCAGTAGTACCTATCAGGCTTGACTGGGGCTGGAGGTAAAGAATCCGGGTTAAGGCAGGCCTCTGAGTACACATTATCTAGTATGTCTAAGACAGGAGGTACAGCCAGAAGCCTGTGCCGAGGTAGCAAGAGAAAATCCCTAAGCCTTTTCTTGGAATCAGAGTACTCTTGGCCTTCCCAGTGGAAGTGTTCCCTTAAGGTATGCAAGGTTTCCCCAAATGAGTAATCCTCTGGGGGGGGAGACAGAGGGAATGGACTCCTCTGCATCAGAATCTTCAAAAGGGGAGTAAGAATGTTCCTGTTCATCAGAGTGCTCTGAAATAATGGAGGCCTGGTCAGAGGAGGGGGATTCTTCCTTCACTCTGGGCCTTTTGTCCGGGGGGGAGTTGAGAACCCCTGATAAGAGTAATTAAATCCTCAGCCATTTTAAGCATCTGTTTTTTAGGCATGGGGCCTGGAGAAGGGCCCTGTGTAGCTTGTCTCTTAGAATGCATGGCTGCTTTAGACTTAGTGAAAGCCTTGATGGAAAAAGAAGAGGAAGGTCTGAAGACACCTTGACAGGAGGCAGACCTGTCTACATTTTGAGATTCACCACCAAGAGTGGCTTCGGTATCTGTAGTCGGGGTGTGGACCGAGGAGCCTGCGACCTTGGGCACAGAAGACACCGCCAATGAAGTGTTGTCAGTAGGCAGGGGCTGCGTAGACGCCTCGCTGAGAACCGGACCACCTGTAGTCGGCTTTGGCGTGGTGTCGGTAGAGGCCGCGGACCTCATGTGTCGGTCCTTATCTTTGCGTTTTTTAGACAAAACTGGAGTCGGAGTATGTGACGACATAATATATTTAAATCTTTTGCCAAAATAGTCCTGGTCGAACTCCGCCCGACACTTAATGGTGCGTTTGTTGAATGTAGCACAAAAACGACAGACCGAGACGTCGTGGTCTGGGGCCTAAGCAAGGAATGCAGAGGGAATGAAAACCCTTATGCGGTATTTGCTTCCCACATGAAATACAATTATTAACTTTGTCTGACATCAGTCTGAGGCAAGAAAAGTTTCCCCAACGGGGTACTTAGCTTTCAAGAAGACTTCGGTTGCAAAATGTTTGTAATTTCAGGAGCTGGCCGACCGGCACTTGCAAACTGCTTCTGCTTCGGGCATCGTGCGGCAAGAAAGACTGAAGAAAATGGCGTTGGCTGGTTCTTTTATACCCCTGTCGCACTGACGTCAGGGAAGAAGCGACGACAACCGATGCCGGACTTAGACTTTGGAATTTGGCCGACCAAGGACCCACCTGATGGCAGGAGAACCCATCTGTTATGACTGCAGCTGTATGCACGATGAACATCAAGGTCTTCCAGGACAGAAACTTCACATCACAGGTTGCAGCTGGCTTGAAGGGAGTTAGAGTCAAAGTTTGAAGCACCTTAGACAGATTCCATGATTCCACAGGTTGCCTAATGGGAGGTCTAGAATGAAAAATCCCCTTCAAGAAAGTCTTACACAGATGAGAAGAAATAATAGGAATTCCGTCTGAACCATCATGGAAATTGGAGATGGCAGCTAGATGCAACCGAATCATGGATGCAGAAGCCCCATTAAGGAAACGCTCGGTCAGGTAATGAATAACCGTAGCTACTGGAACAGAAACAGGATCCAGAGACAGCTCTTGTGCCCACAAGGAAAAACGTTTCCACTTATCTTTATAAAGTTTTCTGGTAGAGGGTTTGTGGGAGGCCAAAATAATATTCCGTACCGGAGAAGAAAGTAATTCAAGCCTGGCTACTAACGGAAGTGGAGCAACCAAGCTGTCAGTTTGAGCGTGGCCAGATTTAGAGACGACAACCCTTGGGGATGAGAAATGAGATCCTGATGGAAGTCTAGAATCTAAGGAGGTCGGAGCAGATGTGGTTGAAGGAAGGGGAACCAAAACTGAGGAGTCACAACGGAGCAATGAGAATCATTTTGCTTCTCAACCGAGTCGCCTTCCTTAAGACCAAGGGAATTAAGGGGATGGAAGGATAAGCATACAGGAGACCGGTGGGCCAATCGAGAGTCACAGCATCTCTCGGGGACTCCCCCAGAGGAGGAAAGAGGGCAAAGTAGCTGCTGCACTTCGTATTGGAGGGGGAGGCAAACAGATCGCAGTAAGGCCAGCCCCAGCGGCTGAAAATTTCCTCCACCACTCTTGGGTTGAGAGACCACTCGTGAGGAAGCAGGATGCATCTGCTCAGCCTATCCACAATCACGCTGGAACTCCCCGGGATGTGTGTAGCAATCAGGAAACGGTTGGAAGCTATCGCCCACTGCCAAAGTCTCATAGCTTTGCGACAAAGGGGGTAAGATCTGGTCTCTCCCTGCTTGTTAATGTACCAGACCACAGCCATGTTGTCGGACTGGATAGCAATCGGTCCGAGAGGAAGAATAGGGTGGAGAGCTTGTAACACCAGTAAAACAGCTCTGAGCTCTGGAACGTTGATGTATAAGTCGACTTCTAGAGGAGACCACGTGCCTTGAACAGACTTTCCCTGAAAATGGCCCCCCCCACCCTATCAGGGAAGCATCCGTAGTCATCGTGGCTCTGGGCTGCAGAGGTTGAAAGGGGCGACACCAAAGACTTTCTTTCATTCTCATCCACCAGAGGAGATCCTGTTTGTAGAGATCGGTGATGAGGATTAGTGCGTTCAAGGGATGATGATTGTGTATCCATTGAGTTTGAAGAAGCCACTGTAACAGGCGCATATGCAGCCTGGTCAACAGAACAATGGGAATGGCTGCTGCCATGGAACCCAGAGCCTGCAGAACTTCCCTTGCAGACACTTTCCTGCAGTTGAGTATCACTTGCACTTGTGTTCTCAGTCTTAAGAGCCTGTGATGAGGAAGAGAAATTAGGCTGAGCTGAGTGTTGAACATAGCCCCTATGAATTCCAGTTGTTGTGAGGGCTGAAGGTTTGATTTTTCCCAGTTGATAGTAATACCCAAAGACTCCGCCAGAGACAGAGTGTGGCGAAGGGCCCTGATTAATAGACACTCGGTGGGGGAGGAGAGGAGCCAATTGTCCAGATAAGGAAACACCTGGAATCCGTGAAGTCTCAAGTGAGCTGTCACCACCGCTAGACATTTCGTGAACACTCTGGGTGCCGTCGAGAGACCGAAAGGCAGGGCTCTAAATTGAAAATGATTGGCTCCAAACCGGAAGTGCAAAAGTCTCCTGGAGCGTATGTCCATTTTGATGTGGTAATACATATCCCAGAGATCTAGACAGTACATCCACACACCTTCCCAAAGGCAAGAAAGGATGGATTGAATAGTGACCATGCGGAACTTGGTCTGTATAAGTATCTCGTTCAAATGACTGAGATCCGGAATGGGCCTCCAGTCCCCCATCTTTTTTGGCACCAAAAATAGTCTGGAGTAGAACCCTAATCCGCATTGATCTGGGGGGACCTTTTGGACGACTCGCTTTAGAAGCTTCTTGATTTCGGAAGCTGCCTCCTCCCTTTGACTGGGTGGTACGTCGGGAAGGGAGAATTGAGGTCTTGGAAAGGATTTAAGGGGAATGTGATAGCCTCTGGTGATAATTCTCTGCACCCATAGACTGTCGGTAATGGAGGACCAGGCTGCTTGGTGCAGATAGAGAAACGTGCCCCGAACTGCTTCCAGAGAAAAGCAATCGGGCAATGCTTCAGGAGTGCTGATAGGGTCTACCAGAGATAGAATCTCTGGAGCCCTGATTCTGGTAACCCCCTCTGCCCCTAAAGGGGCGTCTTCCACTGTCGGACCCTCCTCTGCCTCTGGAGGAGTCCTCGCCACATGTGTCACGAAAGAAACCTTGCAACTTCTTGTGCCACAACTTTCCACTCCTCTGGTACCTGGAGAAGGAACACTGAGGTTTGGAGAAGCACAGGCCCATGGCAGACAAGGTCTTTCCATCCTGCTCACACCTGTCCAAAGTATCCTTGATCTTAGACCCAAAGAGCGCGGAAGGCTCAATAGAGGCATTCAAAAAGGAAGACTTGAAGGAGTCGAGTAGGTCAGAAATGCACATCCAGGCATGACGTCGGACAACCATGCCAGCACCTGCTGCTCTAGCTGTTCCTTCGGCTGCATGGGAGAGCAACCTCATGGAGAAATTCAAAATCGCTTCAAGGGTAGCAAGTTGGGAGTCCACTTTGTCACGTGCTCCATCCGACATTTTACCAGCGAGGCTACCAGAGAGTTCGGAAATAAGGTCTCTCTGGAGTCTCATAAAGTGTACCAAGAAATTCAGCAAATGCACGGCAAAGGTCGCTGCAGCAAAAACTCGCTTCCCTAGCCTGTCCACCGCCTGGGACTCCCTGTTGGGTGGATGAACAGCAGGACTCTCTTCTGCCAAATCCTTCTTTGTGGCCGCCGCCACCACCACCACAGCATCTACTGGCAAACCTTTCGACCAATGGGGTTGATCCTCTGGAGGAGAAAATACTTTGTCTGATCTCCTGGGTATAGCTTCTAATGAATCCAGACTCTTCCACGCTCACTGCACGATGAATCTGGACAACTCATCTGCAGGAGGGGTCACCCAGGACGTAGTGGGCCAGGAAGGGAAAGCTTGTAAGAATATGGATTCCACCGGGGAAGGGGTGGACGATTTCCAGTCATCCCGCTGACTCAAAATCTCCAAGATGTCCCCAAAGGAAACATTGTCAGGGGGTGATCTAGGGAAACCTTCCCCATCATCGTAATCCATATCCTCAGTAAGGGAATCTTCAGGTGAGTCCATGTGTTTTCTTTTGCACACCCTCTTCCGAGGGGGCTCTTCGGTGGGAATGTCCAAAGAGGCCTCAGAAAGTGGGGGGTGCTTTGAATTAGTGGACCCCTGCTAAGGGCTGGTGATGGTTGAGTTAAGGGGGAACCAAAGGCGGAGCTGATGGAGGAGGACTGCTAGCCGCCAGCGTCCTTTCCATAATCCGGAATGCGGGACCACCCGAATAGGGATGGGAGCCTGGAACCAAAGAGGACTGAATCGGAACCGGGGTCACACCTCACTCCGAATGGCCCACCTCTGAGACTGATGTTTGAGAAGGGTTCGGTGCGCATATAACTCTTGAATCCGAGATGGGAACCGAGAAGGCCGTCGGTGCCAGGGCCAGAACCGAATATTCCACCCCCGAAGCAAGGGGTTGAGTAAGGTGGATTGTCGTCGGAAATGGCACCCACCAGGGCTTAGATGCTTCAGCCATTTTAGTAGTTGGTGCTAAAGGAAGGGGTCCCATTGAAAGCAAAGGGCAAGGGGGCTTGGGAACCAAAAGATCCCTATCAGGAGAATACGAAGGAGTCGAAGGAGGAAAAATGCCAACACCCAGAGCGGAACAGGGTCTGGAGATTCCTCTTGCAGTCAATACCTGATCCACAAGACGAACAATGTCTATTTCGGACATGCTTCTGGCAGACCTAAGCCGGTCCAGAAAGGGACTGTAGGGTTGCCCAGCAAATGGATCCACAGAAGACGAATACCTGGTCCGTGGTAATGAACTCAATGGAGCCAATTATTCTGATTTGAATTGCGTAAACAGTATAGTCGGCACTGAGAGGGAACTCGGAGCCAAAGTCACAATCAGGGTAGTAGTCAAAATCGGATCCGAGGTTGTCAGAGTTGGAGCCTGTAAAGGTAAGGTCGGTGCCAAAGCGTCCAGAAACAGACTGGTCAGAACCGAAGAAATCAGCGGTTCAGTAGTCGTCGGTGCCGAGCCCGGCACCGACAATTCAGACTTCCCAGAAACTCCACTAGGCGCTGAAATCGGTGGCACCGAGGCAGCGAGCCGATGCTCGGAGGAAGATGTACCAGCCTTTGATCAATGATTTTGCCCCTATCACCGGCCGCTGAAGAATGGTCTGAGCGGGGACGCTTTTTATCCTTCCCTGGAGGGGTTGAGACCTCCATAGAAATAGCCTCAGAGAAAGGAGGGGAAAGCAATCCTTTCAAGATCAACTTGTTGCGCCGTTCATTCAATGTCCGTTGACTAAAACTCACACAAATATCACATGGGGGAGTCTCAGAAAGGTGCAACAAACCCAAACAATAAACATATTTAGAATGCAAGTCACTGTTAGGTAATTTACCACTGCATGACGTGCAGTGTTTAAAACCTGAAGTACCCTTTTTCTGAGACATACTAACACTCACTCAGAGAGAAAAGAAGGCGAAAAAGGCCAGACTAGCAGCAATGGTATGAAGAGTTACCACGAGGGTGGTAAAAAGTAAAGAAAAGACAAGCAAATACCAACAATGGTAAGAAAAGGAATACCTGTGGGTAGAACTAGACTATAGAACAGACAGTAGTAGAGAAATTATGGGAGAAATACAAGTTTATATAATTCAAAAACTACTGAGCTGGAGAGCTCGATGAAAATGCTGCTATATGGCTGCATGGCAAACGAGATCTGTGGTATAGGATGAAGGGCATTGTGGGTTGTAGCGTACCTCGAGAGTTTGGTATACGCTGGCTTGGTATTTGGCCGGCTCAGTTCCGGGGGTTCGGAACCATACCCATCAGTGAGGAATGGAAGAAGATTAACAACTTCAGATTATATCTTTACCTGAGTTTAGAAAAAACATTATGGCAAAAATCACCAGAAGCAGACATGCCAGAAGCTGTGTGAGGTACGGCTCCCATCAGGGCCTTCAGCTTGCAGGAGTTGTCCTCATAAACGGAGTAACTTTCTGCTCAGGAACTGTGTCTATACGTTTGTTGGCATCAGGGGGCTTTAACTTGGGTTGGTACAAATTCCTGAGAAAATCCCTTACTTGGATGAATGTCTTCTGATGCCTCTGCCTTCCTAGTAACTGCTTATAAAACTGTAAAAAAGTCTGACTGATATTTTTTGGCTGTGTTTGAAATTTGAATATTGTCTAATGGAAGTGACTGGACCTTTCTTATGGAGATTGTAAGCTAAGAACCTGCCATGCTTGGCGATACTGAACCGCACAAGGGTAGCTGCTCCCTTGAAGTTCATGTAACACCTATTCTTCACAGCTAAATTTAATTCAATGTTTTTGCTCTTATACTGAAGAGCTTACTTATTTTTAATCTTTGATTATTAACAAAGTAGGAGCAGCACAATAAACTCATCTTCTAGCTTCACAGATTGTTTTCAACCTATTCTGAGTATCTGATTTTAGCAGCTAAGTAAACAGCCTAATTTTATACTTTAACACTTAACCATAAAAGACAGGCGTA
This sequence comes from Protopterus annectens, assembly GCF_019279795.1. NCBI lineage: Eukaryota > Metazoa > Chordata > Ceratodontiformes > Protopteridae > Protopterus > Protopterus annectens. The sequence goes on along the minus strand of NC_056738.1, from coordinate 424,047,077 downwards.
TTTCTAAAAGGATTTAGGGAAAGTTGCTTCTTCAAGACATCCCCCATTGAATGCTTGATGAGGACTACATGGTACATTCTCCAGGACCTAAGTTGTTGTAGATCAGCCTCAGGCTGGAACTCTGTCAACATGCCTTCATAGCCGGACAGAGAGAATGATGTTAAAGTAAAGCTGTATACTGCTGGCATCAGTGCTGTAGAGGCTAGTCTGTAGTCCAGTTTGCTTTTGGAGGTGCCCCTTGTAGTTATGTATATCCAAGGTCCCATGTACCCCGCAACTACTCACCTCCCACCTCTGCAAAATTGCTTACAACCTAATGCTCCACCCACTGCTGTTTAGTCTATTGATCATATTATCTGAAACTAATTTAATAATGTCCCATTTAAGTACAAGAATTATCCTCTCCCTTACTCATCTGCATCATTTCCAAGTAGCTGGCAAAGAACTATGGCACGTGTGCATTTGTGTCAATACAATGAAGAGAAGATCTGTGCAGCCTGCATCATTTTAAATAGGACCAGTATTCACCTTCTGTCATGAATGGGGATCCACTAGCTCCCACTCGAGCTTCTAATGCACTAAAATGGCTACTTTGCTCATGGAGTTTCTTGTCATACTCTTCAATGAAAATCCCTGCCTTGTACTAAAAAAAGCACAGTAATTGTGACTTGGGAAGCTTGACCTTTTGCAGAGCAATCACATCCAGTCTAGTCTGTTGCAGATAGCTTCAGGATTAATGGTACTGTGGCATGAATCATGGCCCCTGATATTTAAAGTGAGACATTTAAAATGCAAAGTGACAAATAACCCACAGAAAATAAATGCTATTCCATCACTTTTAACTTAATTTATGCACCTTACACTGAGTAAGCATAAATGAAAATGCCCACTACTTCAGTTGCCTATTATGGTTTGACATAGATATGACTAGCTGGGAGGGGTTGGGAAATACCTTGCATTAATGCCACACACAGTTATCCCTAGACATGTTGTTTGACAAATACAGTAATGCTGGCTGTGCAGCTTTGTAATCTGACAGGCTAACAACCTAAGTTTGTAGATGAAGTACTGATAATGAATCTAACAATCTATAACCAAAGGTTTGACTTGCCAAGTAAACATGAATGACCACACCAGTAACGCAATAAGCATATCCAAAATCAGATAAAAAAAATCAGTCCATTTATTACAGAAACTCTTTAAAAGAAGTTATTGAGCTGTATATTTTGCCAACAAAATCACTACCAAGCAGGAACCTGGAAGTCTACAGAACAGTTTGTACATACAGATAAGTGGTGTAGCCATTTCTTCAGAACCCACCAGTAAATAACACTCTGTGTGGAGGAATTACAGCTCTGAATGTAACATGCAACACTTTAGCAGGTGTTCTTTGATTTCAATAAGCTCTTGGAACTGAAGTGCCACTTTCTTCCACTCTCCTTGGGGCAAAGCATCACTGATGCTGGGGAGCCTTCTTTTGGACATCCTGAGATGATACAATGCCCTATTCTTCCACAACGTCTGTTTTGGCAGTGCCCATATGGAATGGCTTTTCATACTGTAAAACATTATAATGATTGGAAGTAGGAAAAAGACAAAACTAAATGATTTCCCTTTCTTAGGTGAATTCTGTAGGCCTGGGGGGGTTGTCTCCAGTGTTGGGGTTGGTAGATACAGCAGTACAGTGCAATGTACATTTATGAACTAATCTACAGTGTCATTCCTGGCCTTGGCATCCTAATAAATTGAATTGTCTACTTCCACTGTAATACGCTTTGAGTTTTAAAAAGTCATTTTTGTTTTGGAAGTGTCAAACTCTACTCTCTCCTTTCCATTTGATGATCAGAGATGTCAAGACTTTCAACACTGTAAGGAGACTGTTCATATAGTATTTCTGGCATACAAAACGGCAAGACATCCGTTTGACGCAGATGCACAGAGTGGGGAGTAGCGGTGGTTGCTTATGGAGGAAGCCTCAGGATTGGGCAAGCTCTTTCACTCCATATCATACTTTGTGCTAAACAAACTATAATTTGACAGAGAGGAATTTAACTGTTAAAGAACCTATCATTCCTTGCTTTATTTTTTATTTATAGTTTATTAACTTAAAATGTGTTAACCAGATGGGGCACTGATCATAAGGGAACAACCAATTCCACACTCAGACAAGGACAGGCAGTGAAGCTTGGCACTTCATTTAGTAAGACACAGCAAGTGTGTGTGTGTGTGTGTGTGTGTGTGTGTGTGTGTGTGTGTGTGTGTGTATATATATATATATATATATATATATATATATATATATATATATATATATATCAGTAATATACAATCATCTACAGAGCAAGAATGTAAGGGCAAATCACATAACTAGACTGTGCTTCCAATGCTGAATCTCAAAAAGGTCTGCGGAGATCTGTTCACTGTCCCTCTTAACAAATAAAATAAAATAAATGAATAAAAATACATTATATACAGTAAAGCAAGGTAAGCTATGTTTATGTTAATCAGAAGTTTATATGAGTGGGGAATTTAGATTGGTGTCGTTGTATGAGAAACATGAGGGTCAGACAAGACTGTAGTTATTAGAAAAGAGTGAGAGAGAGACAGTCTGTGAAGAAGCGTCAGTTCAGTGATGTAGCTTGAGAAGCAGCAGTGGTATTTTGGCCAGTGAAAGAATTTGGGTCTTTTGCTGATCTCTAAATTTAGCTCAGAATTCAATATGGACTCCTATCTGCATTACTCCAGTTTCAGCCTGAGGACAATTGCAAAAAAGCAACAGTCTGCTTGCCTCTATTTTGCCATGGTGTCAGCCAAGTTATCTGAAACTCCCTGCTGAAAAAGAAACACTCTGACAAGAAATGTGGGGAATTCACAAGTATCACAACAAAGGCCTGTAATGAGTTCTCCAGTGTTTTATTGATGGTCAGGTAGGAGAATCCCAAGATGGAAGTAGACACATTCAAATGGCTAATTCATATTTTTTCAGGTCCAGTGATTCTTGACACAGAGAGGTGCTTTCACAGCCCCTGCCCATGGTCTCATGCTGTGGCCTGTGGTAGAACAACATTGGCAGATTGCTACAACTTAAGTATTTCACAAGTTCTCCTGCACTAATGTCGCTGACACACCTCCTGAAACTGATGGTCCATCAGATTTGGAAGGTCGTATTCTCATTACCAAAGGGAAATGTGGGATTATCCAGGTATTTATCCAGGAGAAGCTTCTCCTAGAGACCAAATGTGTCAGCCTCCTTTCTGCAGCATGAGGCCTCTGGGGCAGTTGCAACTGACACCATCAGATACAAGGTACCAAAGCTCAATTGGTGTCAACTAGTGTGTGTCATGCCTTACTACTTCACAGGCTTCTACTGATCAGCTTGCTCAATTATGTTTATGTCAATGATGACAATTTTAATCTGGAAAGTTTCTTTCAATGTTTTACAAAATTTTGTAAGTTGAATAGATTTTTTAAATATTTTTTTCTTTAATTTTACTGCTTCATAGAACACCATCAAAATGCATTTTTGGATATTAAAATTGTTTATGACAAAGCTAGGATTGTACAGTCCAGTTTATATAGAAAGCTAAGCTTTGTAGATAATTATATCAATGTAGTATTCGTTTGAACTATATTAAATCAAAAGTAATCAAGAAAAGCCATAAGACTGTCAAGATAAACTACTACTGATGATATCTTTGTAACAATCTTGACGTTTTTGAAAAACTTCTTTATAGAAATATGTTGTAAGCCCGAATGTATAGTCTTAATCAAATCTTAGATGCTTACAAAGGATATTTATGGACTTTTTAAAAGCATTTTAATTATTCAGCAAGTATTACACATACAAACCGGGATAATTTAGTTAGCTTTAATATTTCCTTTGCCCTTATTTTTTCTTTGGATTCTCCATTTTAAAACATATTATTAAAAACAACTGGAGAATTTTCTCTTCCCACAATCCCATGATAAAGTGTGTGGGTAAAATTATATTTTTATAATAAAAGGGTTAAGAACCTGAAGAACTGATCTGAAATGGAAGAAAATATTGGCTTCCTAACGGTACATAACAGCACTCTTGGCTAACATCAATGATTGAAACAATACTAATTTCATGAACTCTATTCATATCCTGACTTAGGAATAGGGACTATTCCAGTCATGGCATTACAAACCTAAAAGATTTAGATAAATTAAACTGGGTAGGTACATATAATTATACTATATATAATTATATACATGTGAGAATGCCACATATTCCATCATACGGCATGGTCTTGAGGCTCCTTACAGAGGCCAGATTTCCAGCAGCTGTCATATTGACTGTGTTTCAGTGTTGCATACACTGGCAGGTGGTTGTTCAAGTAACAGTCCAGAAGTCCTGTGAGTGCATTTTCATTTAAATTAAAATTTAGAATATTTTTTTACTCCTGCTTTCTTGTCAGTTGATGTAGCTTCTGTAACAATTTATGAATGCCTACTGGAAGAATGACTGATGAAAATATTGATGTCTCTACCTAGAAGAGATTCTCCTGAGACATGATCGTTGTGCTAGTTTAATGAAAAGAATTCCAAACTCTACTGCTTTTTTCTGGATTCATATACATTCGTCCCAGGTTTAGATATTTCTGTACTCCTACTTGAACACATACAAACAATGCTTTCCTTCCATGTGCATTAAAAAATTTATTTTTTATTTAGATTTGTTAAATGAATACATGGATTGGTCCTTGGACTCTTTTCAACCATGATCTCTCTCTGCTACCTAGCCAAGACAGTAATTCATTATCACAGATTTTCTGCTGTGGTACTTTGATGCAATGAAGTGAGAGCAGGTTATGCACCAAGATGATGAGAATAAACAGTCATTTATAGAGGTAGTAGAAGTGGGAAAAACAGTTACATGCTCTAATATCACCATCGTTTATGTATAGAATAGAGAGGTATTTTTCATGAGTTGATTAAATACTATACAGTCTGTGCTTGGCTGTGAAGAGTTAACAGAAGATTTGTACTTTGACTGGCTCTCAGGGTACACATAAGGCCAATAACAGCTGGAGTGAGGAGATAAGTGGACAGGATGAATCACCACAATCAATGCATGCAAGTCCTAAGTCCATGTCTGGGACCCAACTAAGTAGAGAAAATGAGGCAGCTTGTGGGCCAGACCAAACTTGCACTGATCACTCTGTCGCTTGTCCGGTCAGGATAAAACAGATGAACAGTTGCGGGTTTGGTTCAAGCAGCTTTATTACACACAAACACATCAGGACTGAGGCTTAGTAACTTAAACTTATAAACAGACTGACTACTACACTCATACATGTTAACTGCTGACTATACATGCCTTCTATTTATACACGTGCCCTCACTTTGAAATGCTTCTTAAAGATATGCCATCACTTAACCAATTCAAAAACAATCTCAGAGAATACTTAAATTCCCACTGGTTGTGCCCATGTCTAAACCCAGACTAATTCCTGTAGGTTTCATAGTTCCCTTCACTCTTCTCACTCTAAAGCTCTTCTCTACCATTTGACTTACCCCACTTGTACCCATGTCATCATACCACATTAGCTTGTCCTGTCACCTCCTTAGCTTAGCATTTTTTTTTCTTCTACCATGTATATATTGATGTCATACTGATTTGTTATCCTTATAATGTTGTACCTCTAACTAATTGTAGTGTGTTATTTTTCTCATTATTGGAGCTTTTCTCCTCGGGCCTCTACTGAAAAAGGATATGTATCCAGCTAGACTAGCCCGGTCAACAAATGTAAAATAAAATAAATAAAAATAAATATAACACATGCTCTGTTCTATATCCTCCCTCTTTGAGAAATAAGTCATGCACAGTAATAATGACAATAATCATTGACATGCAATTATACAGAACTAATTACAAGTAAAACAATCATGTCCAGGTTGCTGTGTATTTTACACTAGGTCTGGAAATACAACCTGATCGTGTGACATAAAAATTAGGACTGGGTTTAGCAACATGGATTGACTTTAATGAGTATTCAACTTTAGGGACATCTGGGACATCATCAGGAATGGGAATAGGTAATGAGACATGTCCTTCAACAGGAACATCGTCTGGATTGCTCTGAGATCTAGAGTCTGTATCACAGGTACGATGCTGTGATATCGATTTATACACCAGAAAAGGATGCCTGAGATTTCTTCTGTATTCTACACCTTCAGATTCTACTAAGAAAGATCTCGGCTCAGCACACATACCTTTCATTTGACCAATTCAATCAAAACCTTTTGCCGTTTGCATCCTCACTATCTCTCCTTCTTTCAATGGACGAATAAATCTGCTCTGCATTTTATCATAGTTGGACTTCTAGAATGAACACTTTTTGAACAGTTGGGCTTTAATTGCTCTGGTGTTTTTAGCATTAGGCAGCAATAAACTGGAACTGATAGGCAAGGTTGTTCTGGTTTTCCTAGACAGAAGTGTCTGAGCAGGTGAACCAAGTAAATTGTCACGAGGAATGTTTCTGAGATTAAGCAAATTCAAGAAAACATCAGTATTGTCATGCTTTGACCTTTCAAGTAATTACCTTGCACTTTGTACTGCACGTTCAGCTAGGCTGTTTGACTGTGGGTACTCAGGACTACTGGTAGCATGAACAAAGTCCCACTCTTCTACACATTTCTGAAACAGCTGACTGGTAAACTGGGCACCGTTGTCAGAAATAACTTTGTGTGGACTACCATGGACTGAGAAACTATGTTCAACTTGGTAATGACATTACTGGATGTTAGGTTAGGTAGCAGATCAATCTCTACCAACACTAAGTAATGCTGACCATTCCACTCGAATATGTCAGTGGCTACTGTTGACCAAGGTAGTTCAGTAATCTGGTTTAGCTGAAGTGACTCTTTTTGCAAATGTGGTTTAGTACTATTGCACACTGAACAGGATAAAAGTGTTTTATAAATATCTTTTTACAGAGAAAGCCAAAAAAACTAGTCCTCTCTTCCTTCTTTTGGTTGCTTCGGAACCTGGGTGGCCACAATGTAAAATCTGGATGTACTTATGTTGTAAGGAAGTAGGAATGATAATTTCAGGACCTTTGAAAATGATACCATCTTCCATCAACATCTCATCTCTAAAAAGAAAATAAGGTTGCACTTCTGGTGGTACACAAGATTGCTTTGAATGCCATCCAACATTGATGAAGTGGTTGAGCTTTTGCAAAACTAGATCAGTCTTTGTATGATCTATTAGCTCATCAAGTCTTGTGGTAGACAAATTAAGCACTTCCATGACATCGAAGACAAATTTCTCTGCATCAAGCTTTTCTGTACTATTTCTGGGTGATCTGCATAAAGTATCTGCCAGCTAAAGACGTCTTCCTTTTGTATAGACCAGTTTGAAGTTGCATCATTCTTTGTAGTCTTGCTGCAGCTGTATGCATACACTTCTTTAAAATAGTGACTAGAGGTTGATGATCAGTCTTAATCTGAGTAGGTCAGCCATAAATACAATCATGGAACTTCAAGCATGCAAACACAATTGTTAAAAGTTCCTTCGCAATTTGAGCATACTGCATCTCAGCTTGGGTAAGAGTTCTAGACACATAGGTTACTGGTCTACTCTCTTGAAGAATAACTGCATCAAGACCGAACTTTGAAGCATCACAGGAAAGAATTACTGGTTTGTAGACATCACAGGTTCATAGGTGTGTACTAGGCTAATGGCCCTGGAGCCTTTACAAGCCTAGCCCACAGGATTACCCTTAGCATCGTGTCATCCAACCTTAGTTCCTAGTGCCTCTGTCGAGTAGAGCCACTGGAGTGATCCCAGGGTGAATTTTCTATTTCCCATCCACTCATCAAGATTTCTCTTGAAGAGAGCCAGTGAGGTGCTCTGCTTGTTATGTATGGGAAGTCTATTCCATAGCATGGGAAGTCTCTGGGTTATGAACCTGTCCCTCTAGAATGTTCTGTTGATTGTGGTAATGAGTTTGAGGTCTCTGGAGCGGGTCGTGCAGAGGGATTGGGATTTCTTTATATGTAGCACTTCTAACAAAGCTGGGTCAGACATGGCTTTGTAAGTCAAGCAGAGATCGCCTCTAAACAGGTGATATGAGACAGAGAATAGTAGGAGTTTTTTGAGTCTGTCTATATAGGACAAGTGTTTAAGGCCTAGGATCCTCTTTGTGAGGTACTTTTGCAGCCTCTCCAGTTGTTGCAGGTATCTAGTGAGGCACATGCCAAATGGGGCATTGTACTTGATGATTGGTCTAATGAGGGAAGAGTACAGGGAGACAATGACCTCTTTCTTCCTGGATGCAAAACCCTTAGTAATGAGATGTGCCACATAGAAGGACCATGGTAGCAATGTGGTTGTCAAAAAAGAGGTTGCTGTCAACCTGTGTTCCCAGATCTTTTATAATGCCTTCTGTGATCAGTGGACTACCATCAATGTGGTAATTCAAGGGAACTGGGTTTTTCCCAACGGGGATGAAAACATTTTTTGGCATTGAGCTTAAGGCCATGGTTCTGACACCAGTCGTTGGTCTCGTTGAGTCCTTTTTGTAGGATGTCAACATCACTTGGGGAGTTAATGATAGCTCCCAACTTGCAATCATCTGCAAACTTTGTCAGCCAGAGTCCCTTCATGTTGGCCTGAACTTCAGAGAAGTAGATACCAAACAGGAGAGGACCCAGGACCGAACCTTGTGGGACTCCACTTGTGACTGGTCGGCAGTCTGACTTAGAGTCAGCTACTTTCACACTGTGGGTTCTATCTGTGAGCCAGTTTGCAACCCACCTACTGATATAGGGGTTGATGCCTAGCTTAGTAAGATTTTCTATGATTCCTGAGTGGGGAATGGTATCAAAGGCCTTGGCCAGATCAAGGTAGGCTGTATGAACCACCTTACCCTCATCCACAGCTCTAGTGACTGACTCAAAGAAGTCGACCAAGTTGAACAGGCATGATCTACCCTTTACAAAACCAAACTGTGTAGGAGCCAGAGTTTGGAGATTCCTCATATCCTTCTTTATTAAGTCCATGATGATGCGTTTCATAGCTTTGCATATCAGACTCGTCAGGCTAATGAGGTGATAGTTCCTGGGGTCTGGAGCCGCTCCTACTTTCTGGAGAGGGATGACTGTAGCAGTGTGCCATTCGGTAGGGAAAGGTCGGTGATTGAACAGGGCACACAAGTGAGGTGCCAGTTCACTCTGTAGTTCATGCAGAACACAGGCAGGGATTCGGTCAGGTCCCATAGAAGGTGTATTCTTGGCCTTGGACAGTGCTATTTTAACCTGTGCAGCAGTAATACTGGGTGATTGGCAATCTACTGGTATTGTGATTGGTCCTTGGGGGGAGGGGGTAAAGTTAGTACTGAATCTGTCCGCTAGTATATTTGCAATGTTTGTTGGCTCGGTATAGGTGGTACCATTGTGCAGCAGCTCAGAGAAAATCTGGGTATTGCCATGGAGATTCTTTACATAACTACAGAAGGCCTTGTGGTTGTCTTTACCATCTGCTGCAATTCTGTTTTCATAGCTAGCTTTAGAGGATTTGATGAGGGATCTCAACCTTTTGTTGAGGCTGATAAGGGAGTTTTTCCAGTCTTGGGACTTCACCTTACTCCACATATGTTGGTATGAGGCTATTGGCCCTAGGGCCTAAACAAGCCTAGCCATAACAATTCCCTAGATATTTCTTCCCACAATATTTACTTCCCTGGACCCCTGTCTAGCAGGGCGACTGACATGATCCCTAGGGTGAATTTCCTTTCTCCCTTCCAATTGTCAAGGTTCCTTCTGAAGAGGGCCAAGGAGGCTCTCTGCTTGACATGTATGGGCAGTCTATTCCAGAGTATGGGGAGTCTCTGGGTCAGGAACCTATCCTTCCAGCATGTTTTGCTCATGGTGGTGACAAGGTATAGATCCCTGGAGCATGTGGCTTTGAGGGATTGGGACGTCTTTAAGTGGAGCATGTCCAACAGCTCAGGGTTTGACATGGCCTTGTATGTTAAGCAGAGAGCACCTCTGAGTAGATGATATGCTACAGAGTACAGCTGGAGTTTTTTTTTAGACAGTCAGCATAGGGCATCTGCTTTAGGCCTGTGATTCTTTTAGTGAGGTATTTCTGTGGCCTTTCCAGCTGCTGCAGATGTCTTGTGAAGTACATACCAAATGGGGCATTGTACTCTATAATGGGTCTAATGAGGGATGTGTACTGTGGGACAATGACCTCCTTTTTTCTGGATGAATAGCCCTTAGGGATGTGGTGTGTCACATAGAAGGATTTCCTGACTGTTGTGGTGATGTGGTTACTGAAGATGAGACCACTCTCCACCTGTGTTGCTAAGTCTCTCATCGCACTTTCAGTGTTTAGTGTACTGCCACCTATGTGGTAATTTGGGGAGGGGGACATGGTTTTTCCCAAAGGGGACAACTATACATTTCTTGGCATTATGCTTGAGCCCATGGCTCTGGCATCAAGCATCTGTTTCTGTAAGGCCCTTTTGTAGAATATCCACATCATTTGGGGATTCAATAATGGCTCCCAGTTTGCAGTCATCTGCGAACTTTGTTAAGCAGAGTCCCTTAGTGTTGGCCTGTACTGCATCAGTTTCCTCCTTCTGTTGTAGAGTTTGTTTATGGCAGGGGACCACCAGATTGGCTTCCTTTTTTTTCAGGAGAGTGGTTTAGTTCTATTGGGTAAGGCGAGATCCATTCATTTGTGTACGTGTTCGTACAGTGCATTTGGTGTACGATTTGGCAGTCATGCAACTATTCTCAATTTGCATGGGTGCCATGAAGTTAGCCACCTCTGTTTTTAGGAGCCCAAAGTTAGCTTTGGAGAAGTTTTTCATGGTGGTTACCTTTGTTGGGGGGTGGGAGGGATGTGGATTTCCAAGGTGATTAGCTTGTGATCGGATCTAACTAAGGAGGATTTGACTATTGGTGTAGAGAAACAGTAGCCCATGTTAGTAATGACCAGGTCAAGGTTGTTTCTACCTCTAGTGGGGGTAAGAATGAACTGGTCCAGGGCATTGGAATTAATGAATTCCAGAAAGCGTTGGGCAAGTGTATTAGTACATGAGTAGTTTTCACAGTTAATGGAGTAGTTGAAGTCACCCAGTATGAGAGTGTTAGGTTGGACCCTAATATTCTCCAGGGTGCTTAAGAATGTGGAGTGAAAATCTTGGGACATGGTTGGGGACCTACAGCAGGCTACAACCTGAATCACTGTCTTACCCAATGTTAGCTGCACATGAAGTATCTCTGATGTGTTATGCTGGGCTACCAGTCAGGAGGTGTGCACATCCTTTATGAATATAGAAACACAACTGCCTTTGGAGCTTCATTCCAAGTTCTGGGGCCGAAAGGTGTGGAATGAGTTGTAGCTTGGTAGTGCAGGGGTGCTTTCTGCTGCCTTGAACCTGGTCTCTGTTACAACACAAATGCCAATGTTCTCCATTTTAAGGAGTACTTCGAGCGAGTGCATTTTGAGATTTAGACTTCTAGAGTTGAGCAGCGTGACCCTCAAAGTGCATTTGTTTGTAGCTGTTATGGTGGTAATTTAGTCTTTGGAACACCGCCTAAAAAAGGAACTATAGGGGTGGCAAGAGCCTTGGCCAGTATCCGGAAGTCCAGGGGTGACAGATGCAGGCCATCTCTGGCAAAGCATCAAGGTCTGTCAATCATGTCATCCTAGGAAGACAGATACTGGATCCCCCTTAGAATTACACCAGAAACTTAGACAGTTGTTGAAATCAATCATTTTCTGCTTGTACTGTGGTATCATTCTGGGTGATGCTAGGATGCTGCTCAGGGCTGGGATCATATCCGCCTGGGCTACATAATCTGAGAGCTCCTCCATGTCTCTTTTCATGTAGTCCAGAGAGGTACGTCTCAGGTCATTCACACCCACATGTACAATGACAGAGTCATATTTGTACCTGTTTTTGAGGGACCTGAGTGCGTGCATTATGTAGCAGATCCTGGCACCTGACAGGCAGCTGTTACCTTCTCCTTATTCAGCCTAGTGAATGGGACATCAGTGTGCCTCACTATCGAGTCACCTATGATTAGTGTGTTGGGCATGCTGTTTTGCCTCAGGGGTTTTGGTTGTGTGGCACACTGTTTAGCAGAGTTATGTGTCTCATAATTAGTAGGGCGGCCACGGTGATGCAGCGGTTACCATTGCTGCCTCACAGCAACAGGTTCTCCAGTTCAATCCTCGGCTGGGGTGCGCCTTCTGTGCGGAGTCTGCATGCCCTCCCTGTGGTTGTGTGGGTTTCCTCCGGGTGCTCCGGTTTCCTCCCACATCCCAAAGATATGCTGTAGGTGGATTGGACACTCTAAACTGGCCCTAGGTGTGAGTGTGTGTGTGCCTTCTGTGGAAGGTTGGGCACCGGGCTGGCAACTCAACACCATAAAACTCCACTACAAATCATGAGCAGACAGTTGATCCGCTGTGGGGACCCCTAACCGGGAAAAGCCGAAAGAAGAAGAAGATGTGTCTCATGATTAGTGTTGTGTTGTGGTGGTCAAGTACATTTCTGCCTTGCAGGTCTCTGCTGTTTTTTTAGATTTTTATTGAGAGCCTCTGCAAAGATGTGTGTGTGGTTTGTGTCTTTATGTGAAGGGAATGCTGGTGTGTGTTCTGGAGGGCTATGTGTTCCATGTGGTGTGGTGCAAGTGTTGAACTTCTCCTCCTGACTAGCTATTCCGGTCTTGGATGGAGAGTGCGTGACTTCCAATTTGGATATATAAGTGCATCTCTCACAGGTCTGAGTATTGGGAGAGGGTTGTCAGTGTACATGAGGCAGTTGATATATTGCCTCAGGATGCCCACATTCACCAGGTTAATAGGAGAAAGCACAGGGAACTGACCTTTAGACATGCCTGGAGGGGTGGGCATTAATAAGTACTGGAGCTGTTTCCTTGTAGAACGTTTAGTGCTGGTATCACTTTTGTGTACTACAATAATTGCTACAAGGAGTGCGGTAAAGTGCTAAACTAACAAGCTATTAAAAGTGCAGGAGAGGAGAGAAGTAGCAGATCTAAGGGAAAAATTGAAGAGCAGACTTTGGCACTGCTCAGAAGCTTACAAACAGTCCTGGATACAGCAAATCTGTATCTGGACTAGATTAGTTACAGGAAAGGTGGGAAACAAGCGCAGATGTGGGCTTTTAAACCAGAAAGTTGAAAGAGATGGAAAAACTGTCCAAATGGTCAATAAACTACAATTTCTGGGCCAAAAACCACTCCTCTTGTGGTAGATAGGCTACCTAGTACTTACCACTCCCCACTGATAAGCTAGAATGCTTTCCTCCAACACAAAAAGGCTTGGAGGTCTCAGAAGCTTACAAACAGTCCTGGATACAGCAAATCTGTACCTGGACTAGACAGACTAATTACAGGATAGGTGGGGAAGAAGCGAAAACGTGGGCTTTTAAACCAGAAAATTGAAAGAGATGGAAAAACTGCCCAAACGGCCAATCATCAATTTCTGGGCCAGAAACCAGTCCTCTTGTGGTAGATACGCTACCTAGTGCTTACCACTCCCACTGATAAGCTAGAAGGCTTCCCTGCCACACAGAAAGGCTTAGGGGCTCAGAAGCTTACACACAAGTGCTGGATACAGCAAATATGTACCTGGACTAGACTAGTTACAGGAAAGGAGGGAAAACAAGCACAAATGCAGGCTTTTAAAGGACCACTACGGGCAAACGATGAAAAAACATATTTTTTTTATCTTGCCATGATTTACTGCACCTCCCAAAGCTGCCTGCAGAAAATTAAGGACTCATTCCTAATTTTATTATTTTTTACTCTTGTCTGCCTACTCATGGGGGCAGACATCGTGTTTCCTTTGGAAAGCAAAATCTGTCCCAGATTGTGAGAATAAATAGCCCTACCATGTGTTGTCAAACTAGACTTCCATTCACTTAGAATGGAACACCTGAAAAAAACTGCCAAGTTTGAGAGTATACAACTCATGTGTCATTGACTGGTCTGCACTAAGTTTTACAAATGTTGTCCCTACTGATGTATTACACATTCTCTGAAAGAAACTTGCAAAAAGTGTCACCAAATTACTGAGATAAAAAAGACTTTTCACAAGGAGCAGTTTTGCAAGTTTCAATTCCTGGCCAAGTTACTCCTCCCATCTCCCCTCCTTCAGTGGGCTACAGTCTCACATTTCCAGCCTGGGCAGATTCAACCATTTAATAGCTTTGCCTTTGCATGACAACAGATATCAAACAAATCACAGCCTGGTGTGCCATTAAAACTGTTCCCCCATCCGTCTCTTCACTTCTGAATAGCATTTACCAGAAATAATAATCTAAAAGCACACACATCAGTCCAGAGTTTAGGCCAATCTATCCATTTCTTAAAATGTGCACAGTAAAATATTCAACTTGTAATGCATTCTGGCTGTTGACATGGTTATGTTTACATAGTTATTCTCTTATAGTATAACCTGAACTTATGGTATTTAATGCTAAGCTTTACAACAGTTCTCAGTTTCTTAACAATGACCTCTCAAGCCTCTGATGTGACCCAGTACTTTCTGTTACTATTGCTTTATGTAGTTTGTTTTAGTTGTATACTTGCATGTCTCTCATCCTCTCAGCAACAGACTCCTGAAGAAAACTTCCAAATCAGACACTTGTATAGAAACAGTACCAGCAGCTTTAGCAGGGATACCATACACCAAACAAGGCATTCAAACATAGTACTGACAAACACAGGGGGGAATGTATATCAAGCAATGATGAAATCGCTAGGGTCTACACTGAGCACCCCCCCCCTCCATAAAATACATATACTCAGGTGAAAATTGACATCATATTTCAATATACTGTAAATACGTAGATAAATACAAATATTAGTGCACATATATGTACAAAACACATATATGTACAAAATACATATGCCATTAATAAAACAAGATAAATACAATATCAATCATATCAATATACTAAGAAAATCAATCAATATACTAAGAACAATCCAAAACCTAAGGAAAAAAACACAGAAGGAAGGAACGTGTTTCCTTGATGCTGTCATCAAAATCCCACTCACTTATTCAGATATTAGACTAAATACAATATTATGTAGCATTGAAATGTCTTGACGTTATAAGTGCAACAGTTCATTATTCACTCATAAAGCAAATGTCAGAATGAATAATGGATAAGGAGGAGGACAGGAAGAGAACGAAGAGTGAGAAAAAGTACTTGTTAGAAGTAATAATTACGGTAGATATGGGAGGCAGAAGAAAAAAAATAAGTAAAAGCAGCATTACAAGTAAGAGAAATGACACCAAGGAAAAAAAGAGACAGCCTGGACAGCAAGATTTGTAGCTGCAGACTGACAAGTGGATTGGTAGCAGGTGTCATAAAACTGGGTTTGGAGAAAAGTTAGGTGACACTGAACACACAGATTTGTCCACATTAACCATGTATCATTGTTTTGTGTGTGTGGTGTAAAAGAACTACAGCCAACTTTAGGCTCCTAAAAACAGAGGTGGTTAACTTCACGGCACCCATGCAAATGGAGAATAGTGGCATGACCACCGAATCATACACCAATGCACTGTACGAACAAATCCACAAACAAATGCATGGATCTCGCCATACCCAATAGAACCATGATGCTTACTCCGAAAAAGAAAGACAACCTGGTGGTCCCCTGCCATAAACAAACTATATAACAGAAGGAAGAATAAGGTAAAGTCCCTAGGCTGGAAAAACTCCCTTATAAGCCTCAACAAAAAGTTGAGATCCCTCATCAAATCCTTTAAAGCTAGTTATGAAAACTGAATTGCAGCAGATAGTAAACAGAACCACAAAGGCGGACAACAATATGCATCACACTTCTATACTTTACCTTCACACTATACACCACACTTCAAACACACAACCTTTCTCTTCTATAGCCCATGAGCTGTACTCTTCAAACACTACCCTCCTATTTAATTTCAGAGTAATTCCCATCCTACCCCATCCTCTTCTCCCTCATCACTCACACCCATCCAAATACACCATTCATCACCACCTATATTCACCCTCTAACAAACTATATTAGATTCATACTAGACAGGCTCTCACTGTCTCTCTCCAGGGACATCCACTCCAACCCTGGCCCAACTTACGCCACACCCAACTCTCATCTCCATCTACCACATTCCCCCACCTCCAAGAATTTTTGTTTTATTATAATCAATGCCCAAAGCCTTAGAAATAAAGTTCCCATCCTCCACGCTTGGCTGTCCCATAACTAACTGACATTGTTGCCATCACAGAGACCTGGCTTAATTCTAATATAAAAAATACTGAAATTCTCCTACCAGGCTACCAAATGCTACGCTCTGACAGACCCAGCAAAAAAGGTGGCAGAGTAGCTATACTTTACTCCTCTTCCTACACTGTTACTCCCTACACCAATCCCATTCCTAAATTTGCCAATTTTGAACTTTGTATTGCCCTACTTAAACTCAACAAATACAAATCCATATGTATTGCCGCCCTCTATATTCCACCAGACAACAACATCCCTACTTGAAGGCATACTCTCCTGGTTTTCAACTAACATCAAAAACTAAACAGTTATTTTAGGTGATGTACACATAAAATGGGCCATGAAACTCTGAATCCCCCTCCCTAAATATCAACTTGTTTGAAGAGTACAGCTCATGGGCTATAGAAGAGAAAGGTCGTGTGTTTGAAGTTTGGTGTATAGTGTGAAATAAACTCTCCTGCCAGGCCAAACAAACATGAAACCACTGGTGCCATCATTGACTGGATCTTAGTGTCTCATCCTAACCTTATCTCAGATACTGGCACCTTTCCTGACTCTCTCAGTGACCACCTCCCTGCATTTGCTGACCATCACGCCTCCCTTGCTCAAAAGCTACACCACTATGTACAATCTCGGAACCTCTCCAGTTTCGACCCACAAATATCCATAGACTGCCTAAAAGTAACAGATTGGTCACCCTTAAAAACCTTGCCTCTCGACAATGCCATTGATTACTTTAATAAAGCCTTCCTGAATCTTCTTAACAACCTTGCTCCACTAAAAACTAAAAGAGTTAAAACTTTATCCTCCCCTTGGTTAACCAAAGAAACTAAACAAATCATGCACCTAAGAGACAAAAAGTGGAAACTTTACCATAAAAATAAATTATCTCATGTCCTAACAGAAGTCAAACAACTCCATAACTGCAATAAAAGCTAATAATCAGGGGCCAAAAATCATACTACAATAAACTTCAATCAGAAAACTTATCCAACCCAAGAAAATTCTGGGACTCTATCTCCTCCCTTCTCCATCCAGGCAATAAGGATAATCCATCCGCTAACCTAAACCTTACTGACCTAGAAAATGCCTCTAACTTCAATACCTTCTTCATAGAATCCATAGCTAAACTCACCACTCTCAACCTCCTCCCCCAACCAACACCTCTACATCTCCACACAATCTGACTACCCCTACTCCTACTTTTAGCTTCTCTCCTGTCTCTATAAACAAAATAAAGAAGCTCCTCCTTCAACTCAAACCATGCTCCGCTGCCCCAGATAACCTACCCACAACTTTCCTCAAATTGTCTGCAGAAAACATTGCCCATACCATTTCTATCTTAATAGACCGATCCATACTACAATCATACACCCCCTCACTATGGAGCCTTTATCATTCCACTCCATAAAGGAGGCAAAAACACTGACACTTCTAATTTTCGGCCCATAGCCATCCTATCCTCACTATCAAAATCATGGAGAAATGTATTCAATCCCAAATGATGTCCTATATGACCCAAAACAACCTAACCCCTACACAACATGGTTTCCATCCCGGGCATACCATCACTACCCTCCTCTCCTTTCTATACTCCATAAACCATGCTCGTGACTATGGCAAAATAGTTTCTACTCTGTTCCTTGACCTCTTCAAAGCTTTTGATATCGTTTCTTACCCCTTACTATTATCCCAACTCTCCTCTTTCAACCTCTCCCCCCCTACCATCACCTGGTTCACTAGCTACCTCTCTGAAAGACAGCAAGCCATCAAATGGAAAAACTCACTCTCTTCCTTTCTACACACACCTACTGGAGTTCCCCAGGGTTCCATCCTAGTCCCCCTTCTCTTTAACATCTTCATTAACAACATCCACCAGTCTCTCTCTGATGTCACACTAATTCAATATGCTGACAATTCGACCATTATTTGTACAGAAGACATACTTACCTACTTCTCAAAACTCAGTTAGCTCTCTCTAATACCGAATCATGGATGCATAGTAATCACCTCGCCTTAAATGACAATAAAACAAAGTTAATGATCTTCTCCCCATCCAAAAACACCAATATAGACAGAAACTCTTACAGTGATTGCTCAGAGTAACAGCCCCACAGAAATAGTATCACATACAAACTGCTGATGAAAAACTAAAATCTAACAACCATATCCAAACTAATATCAAAACAACTCACCAAAAACTAGGTCTCCTGTATAGACACAATCATTACCTTACCCCCTCCACCAGAAACACCCTTACCTCTACTTACCTTCTTCCCTCTCTTATGTACAGTGCCCTCCTATTCACTAATCTTCAGCTAGGCTTACAGGCCAAGTTGGAAGCCTGTTACAATAAAATCTCCAAATTTGCCACCAATTCCAGAAACTCATCACATCACTCTCTCTCTCCACTCCCTAAAATGGCTTAAACCTCCTACCTCAAACTTTTTAAACTTACTACTGCTCATATTCAAACCTTCTAGTTGTCCTTCACTGTTCACCTCTTTAACCCCCTACATTCCCAACCACTCTCTAAGATAAGAAAACCACAATCTTCTAAACATATATAAGGCTCGTCAACCCCCTGACCACCTATTATTACCTGCCCCCTAGACAAACTCTGGAATTCTCTCCCTACCACCCTTCAAAATACTCAGAGCCACTAAAACTTCAAAACTCTTCTCCAATATCACCTTCTCTCAAAGTGGGAATGTTCCTGTATCTCTACCACATAAACCTCTAACACCATCTCCCATGCACTATATACCTCAACTTTCTATCACTGTGCTCTCTTACCCTTTGCCTATACCTCCTCTCCTACCCTATACCTCATAAACTTCCCCCAACCCACTCCATTCTCCATTATATACCACCTTTTATCTCTCCCACCTCACCTTCTCTCTGTCCCTCTCCTCAAATTTCTAACTCCCCCCCCCCAAAAAAAATAAATAAATAAAGCTTGTTTTTTTTAATCTGTACATAAATGTTTTACTTGCATGGTTTCTTATCTGAAATGCCTGTACTTTTAATATGTTTAGACTACATGAATCTCACTTTTGTAAATCATTACCTAAGATTTGAAATGTTATGTCTTTTTTTAACAAATTGTATATTATCTCTGTATTTTTCACTGTTCTACTACTTTATTTACTTTTATATAACTACTGTAAAATTGTCTATATCCTGTGGAGCTTTTCTCCCCGGGCTTCCACTGCAAATGGGCTCTTCCAGGCCCAGTGGAATATCCCGGTCATCAAATGGTGATAAATAAATAAATAAGGCCTTCTATAGTTATGTGAAGAATCTCCATGGCAATACCCAGATTTGCTCTGAGCTACTGCACAATGGTACCTCCTATACCGAGCCAACAGGTATTGCCAATATACTGGCCGACAGACTCAGTGCCAACTTTACCTCCCCTCCCCAAAGAACCAATCACAATACCAGTAGATTTGCCAGGCACCAGTATTACTGCTGCACAGGTTAAAACAGCACTATCCAAGGCCAAGAATACAGCTTCTATGGGACCTGACAATATACCTGGCTGTGTTCTACATGAACTACAGAGTGAACTGACACCACACCTGTGTGCCCTGTTCAATCACAGCCTCACCTCAGGCTTTGTCCCTACCGAATGGTGCACTGCTACACTCATCCCTCTCCACAAGGGAGGAGCGACTACAAACCCTGGGAACTGTCGCCCAATTAGCCTGATGAGCCTGATATGCAAAGCTATGGAACTCATCATCATGGACCTAATAAACAAGGATATAGGGAATCTCCAAACTCTGGAACTCACACAGTTTGGTTTTGTAAAGGGTAGATCATGCCTGCCCAACCTGGTCGACTTCTTTGAATCAGTCACCAGAGTTATGGATGAAGGCAAGGTGGGTCATACAGCCTACCTTGATCTGGCCAAGGCCTTTGATACCATTCCCACTTGGGAATCGTAGAAAAAAATCAGTAAGCTAGGCTTCAATCCCTGTATCACTAAGTGGGTTGCAAACTGGCTCACAGATAGAATCCACAGTGTGAAAGTAGCTGACTCCAAGTCAGACTGCTGACCAGTCACGAGTGGAGTTCCACAGGGTTCGGTCCTCGGTCCTCTCCTGTTTGGTATCTACTTCTCTGAAGTCCAGGCCAACACGAAGGATCTCTGGCTGACAAAGTTCGCAGACGACTGCAAGTTGGGAGCTATAATTAATTCCCCAAGTGATGCTGACATTCTGTAGAAAGGCCTCACTGAGACCAATGACTGGTGTCAGAACCATGGCCTTAATCTCAATGCCAAAAAATGCATCATCATCCCTTTTGGGAAAAACTCTGTTCCCATGAATTACCACATTGATGATAGTCCACTGAATACAGAAGGCATTATAAGAGATCTGGGAACACAGGTTGACAGCAACCTCTCTTTTGACCACCACACTGCCACTGTGGTCAGAAAGGTCTTCTATGTGGCACATCTCATTACTCTCATTACACATCTCAGGAAGAAAGAGATCATTGTCTCCCTCTACGCTTCCCTCATTAGGCCAGTCACTGAGTACAATGCCCCATTTGGCATGTACCTCACTAGACACCTGCAATAACTGGAGAGGCCACAAAAGTACCTCACAAAGAGAATCCTAGGCCTTAAACACTTGTCCTATATGGACAGACTCAAAAACACTCCAACTATTCTCTGTCACATATTGCCTACTTAGAGGCAGTCTCTGTTTGACTTACAAAGCCATGCCTGACCCAGCTCTGTTAGAAATACTACATCTAAAGAAATCCCAATCCCTCTACAGCACATGCTCCAGAAATCTCAACCTCATTACCACAATCAACAGAACATGCTGGAAGGACAGACTGATAACCCAGAGACTGCCTGTGCCATGGAATAGACTTCCCATACATGTCAAGCAGAGCATCTCACTGGCCCTCTTCAACAGAAATCTTGATGAGTGGATGGGAAATAGAAAATTCACCCCAGGGAACATTCCAGTGGCTCTACTTGATAGAGGCACTGGGAACTAATGTCGGGTGGCATAATGCCAGGATAATCCTATGGGCTAGGCTTGTAAAGGCTACAGGACCATTAGCCTAGTACACATCTATGAACCTATAAAGCAAATCTGCAGTGATAACTGCTTGTTGCCCTGCTGAGGGGGACAGTTGTGTAAGTGCAGAGGACTGGCTCTAGTAGGAATGGACGGCAGCATACCTCTCAACATCTTAGAACAAGAAATCTGGACAAGGCCATAAATAATGGGGGACATAGGCCCAAAAATAGGGACATTTTTTATAAATATTGTTCTTACAAACGTAGAAAGTTGATAAACAGGTTTTGCATTAGCATGAATTTTCTTAATGATATTAAGTCTGAAAATCAAATGCCTGTCATTATTTTCTGACTTCATTGTTCAATGATTTGCCAGTGATTTGACAGAAAACTGCAATTTTATGAAAAACAGACAAATAATCTGGACTTTCTGTTGAGAGGTATGGATGGGAGTCCTGAACTGACATCCATCAATCGTTTTAATTTGCCAAAGCCATTACAGCAGTGTTTGCAGAGAGGTGGAAAAAGCCTTAAATTTGACTGGTATGTTGTGTGGGTGAGGGTAGCTGTGTTTGTGGAAAGTGGAGGTGTGCCTTTGTAAGTGTGGTGTGAATGTTAAGCATTATGAAATGCAGAAATTAAGAGTAAAATTGTGCTCAGTGTAGTGCCTAGCAATTTCATCATTGCTTGGTTCAGACATAATACACTCCCCTGTGTTTGTCAGTACATTGTTTGAGTGCCCTGTTTAGAATATGGTATCACTGTTACAGCTGCTGGTACTCTTTCAATACAAGTATTTGCTTTGGAAGTTTTCTCCAGGAGTCTGTTGCTGAGAGGGTGAGACACATGCTACAGGTATACAACTAAGACAAACTACATAAAGCAATAGTAAGAGAAAGTACCAGGTCACATCAGAGGCTTGGGAGGTCATTGTTAAGAAAATGAGAATTGTTGTAAACTTTATCATTAAATACCACAAGTTCATGTTATGCTATAAAAGAATAACTATGTAAAGATAACCATGTCAGCAGCCAGAATGCATTACGAGTTGAATATTTTACTGAGCACATTTTAAAAAATGGATAGATTGGCCTAAACTCTGGAATGATGTTTTTTTTTATTCCTGGGAAATGCTGTTCAGAAGTGAAGAGACGTATGAGGGAACAGTTTTAGTGACACACCAGGCTGTGATTTATTTGATGTCTATTGCAAAGCTGACTAAATAGTTGACTCTACCCAAGCTGGAAATATGAGACTGTAGCCCACTGAAGGAGGGGAGATGGGAGAAGTAACTTGGCCAGAAATTGAAACTTGCAAAACTGTTTGTTGTGAAAAATCTTTTTTATCTCAGTAATTTGGTGACATTTTTGCAAGCTTCTTTCAGAGAATAGGTTCATAGTTTGGTACTAGGCTATCAGCCCTAGGGCCTATACAACCCTAGCCGTAACAATTCCCTGGATATTTCTTCCCACAATATTTACTTCCCTGGACCCCCATCTGACGTGATCCCTAGGGTGAATTTCCTAGCTCCCATCCAATCGTCAAGGTTCCTTTTGAAGAGGGCCAAGGAGACGCTCTGCTTGACACGTATGGGCAGTCTATTCCAGAGTATGGGGAGTCCCTGGGTCAGGGACCTATCCCTCCAGCATGTTCTGTTCATTTTGATGACAAGGTTTAGATCCCTGGAGCGTGTGGCTCTGAGGGATTGGGATTTTGTTAAGTGGAGCATGTCCAACAGCTCAGGGTTTGACATGGCCATGTATGTTAAGCAGAGATCACCTCTGAGTAGACGATATGCCACAGAGTATAGCTGGAGTTTTTTTAGACAATCAGTAAAAGGCATCTGCTTTAGGCCTGTGATTGTTTTAGTGGGGTATTTCTGCAGCCTTTCCCGCTGTTGCAGATGTCTTGTGAGGTACATACCAAACACGGCATTGTACTCTATAACGGGTCTAATGAGGTATGAGTACAGTGGGACAATGACCTCCTTTTTTCGGGATGAAAAGCCCTTAAGTGATGAGGTGTGCCATATAGAAGGATTTCCTGACTGTTGTGGCGATGTGGTTATCGAAGGTGAGACCACTGTCCACCTGTGTCCCTAAGTCTGTCATCACACTTTCGGGGTTTAGTGTACTGCCACCTATATGGTAATTTATGGGTACATGTTTTTTCCCCAAAAGGGGTAACTATACATTTCATGGGATTAAGCTTGAGCCCATCTGCTTCTGTAAGGCCTTTTGTAGAATATCCACATCATTTGGGGATTCAATAATGGCTCCCAGTTTGCAGTCATCGGCAAACTTTTGTTAGCCAGAGACTCTTAGTGTTGGCCTGTACTTCAGAGAAGTAGATGCCAAAAAAGAGCGGTCCCAGGACTGAACCCTGAGGTACTCCACTTGTCACTTGTCTGGAGGTGGATTTGGAGTCGGCTACTTTTGCAGTCTGGGTTCTGTCAGTAAGCCAGGTGACAACCCATCGAGTGACGTAGGGATTTATGCCCAGCTTAGTAAGTTTATCTATGATTCCAGAGTGGGGGATGGTGTCGAAGGCCTTGGTGAGGTCCAGACAGGCTGTGCGGACCACCTTACCCTCGTCCACAGTTCTGGAGACTGATTCGAAAAAGTCAATCATATTCAGGAGACAAGATTGGCCCGTCACAAACCCAAACTGGGTGGGAGCCAGTGTTTGAAGTATGCCAATGTCTTTGTTTATAAGTTCCACGATAATGTGTTCCATGCCCTTGCAAATCAGGCTCCTCAGACTGACGGGAAGGTAGTTCCCGGCATCCAAGGTGGATCCCCCTTTCTGCAGTGGGATATTTGTATCTGTGCGCCACTCAGTGGACATGAAGCCTGAGGTGAGGCTATGATTAAACATGACACTTAGGTGAGGTGCCAGTTCATTTTGTAGTTCATGTAGTACACAGCCCGGGATGTCATCTGGTCCCATGGATGCTGTATTCTTAGCTTTGGAGAGTGCAGTTTCTACCTGTGTGGCCGTGATTACTGAAATTTGGCAATCTTTTGGTATTGAGATGGGCTCTTTAGGGGGCGAGAGGAGGGTGAATGACACTAAATTGATC
The DNA here is from genome assembly GCF_019279795.1 of Protopterus annectens. Lineage (NCBI taxonomy): Eukaryota > Metazoa > Chordata > Ceratodontiformes > Protopteridae > Protopterus > Protopterus annectens. The sequence goes on along the minus strand of NC_056738.1, from coordinate 424,022,655 downwards.
TGCCAGGATATTGGCAATATCCTTGGGATCAGTATATTTAATGCCATTATGTTGTAGCTCAGAGCATATCTGAGCATTGCCATTTAGATTCTTGACATAACTATTGAATGCTTTGTGGTTTCTTTGGAATCTTTGGCAATTTTATTTTCATATCTAGCTTTGGAGGATTTTAGGAGGGATCTCAGCTTCTTACTGAAGTAAGGGAGTTTTTTGCATCCTGGGATTTTCCTCTTTTCTGCAACAGTTTATTTCTTCTGTTGTATAGCTTGTCTATGGCAGGGGACCACTAGATTGGCTTCCTTTTTATGGAGGGGAGCATCTTTGGTTCTATTTGGGATGGCACGATTCATGTGCGAGTGGATGTGCTCATACAGTGCCTTAGTGCAGGATTCAGCAGTCAAACTTTCAGCTCCTGTCTGCATGGGTGTCATGAAGTTTGTCACTTCTGACTTGAGTAGCATGAAGTTGGCTTCAGAGAAGTTTTTTACGGAGGTTTCCTTACTGGGGGGTGGCGGTGGGATGTGGATGTCAAGGGTGATTTGCTTATGGTGAGACCTGACCAATGAGGGAGTGACCACTGGTGTGGAGCATCTATCTCCATGTTGGTAATGACCAGGTCTAGGATATTGAAGCCCCTGGTGGGACAATGGATTAGTTGATCCAGGGCATTGGAATTTATGAATTCAAAGAACCGTTGGGAAAAGGTGTTGGTACCCAAGTAGTTTTCCCAGTTAATGGTAGGGTAGTTGAAATCACCCAGTATTAGGGTGCTTGGTTGTATCTAAATATTTTCCAGTATGTTTAGAAAGGTGTAGTGAGAATCTTCGGGCATGGTGGGGAATATGTAGCAAGCTACAATTTGGATTGCAGTCTTACCTAGTGTTAGTTGCACCTGGAGAATTTCAGATGCATTGTGTTGGGCAACTAGCCTGGAGGTGTGAATATGAACACTTCTCCACCTTTAGTGTTTCGGACTTGGTTTGGTGGCTGAAAAGTGTGGTAAGAGTTGTAGCCTGGTATTGCAGGGATGCTCTCTGAAGCCTTAACCCAGGTCTCAGTTACTGCACAGACATCGATGTTCTCCATTTTTAGGAGTGCCTCGAGAAAGTACATTTTGAGGTTTAGACTTCTAGCATTGAGAAGCACTACCTTCAGATTTTGCATGCTTGTATCTGTTACGGTGGTGGTTTTGTCCTTTGAACCTTGCCTAAAAAAGGCACTATAGGGGTGGCAAGAGCTTTAGCCAGTAATCTGAATCCCATGGGTGACAGGTGCAGACCATCTCTGGCAAAGCATCGTGGTTTGTTGATCATGTTGTCCCAGGCAGACAGATACTGGATCCCCTTTGAATGACACCAGAAGCTTAGCCAATTGTTGAAGTCAATCATTTTGTTCTTATACCGCGATATAATTCTGGGCAAAGACAGGATGCCTGGGCCACATTATCTGAGAGCTCTTCCATGTCTCTTTTCATGTAGTCCAGGGAGGTACGTCTCAAGTCATTCACTCCAACATGGACAATGACAGAGTTGTATTTGTACTTGTTGTGGAGTGACTTGAATGCATGCATTATGTGGTGGATCCTGGCACCCGACAGGCAGCTGACTGTAATTTTCTCCTTGTTCAGCCTGGTGAGTGGGACATCAGTGTGCCTGACTATAGAGTCACCTATGACTAAAGTGTTGGGTACATTGTCTTGCCTTAGTGGCTGATGTTGGGTAGCACACTGGTGTTATGAGCTATGTGTCATTTTGGTTGTGATTGGTGTTTGTTTGCGTTTCAGCTTCAGAGGTCCTTGTTCCTTGGACAGGTTAATGTTAAGGGCCTCCGCATATGTGGGTTTAGTGTTGCTATATGTGGGTGTTGACGATGTGAGTTTTGAAAGGCTATGTGTTGCTTGAGGTGTAGTGTAGGTGTTAACCTTCTCCTCTTGACTGTCTAGCACAATCTTGGCTGGAGAGAGCTTTTCCTCCAGTTTAGCTATGTAAGTGCATCTCTCGCAGGTTGTAGTGTTGGGTGGTAGGAGGAGAGGGTTGTCTGTGTACATCAGGCAGTTGCTGCATTGCCCCAGTATGCCCAGATTCACCAGGTGTACAGGAGAAATCACCAGAAGCTGACTCTTGGACATGCCTGTTTAGGTGCTTTTTTTGAAAAGTACAAGAGCTGTTTTTCCTTACCTTTGCAAGGCACTTTGCAATTATAGGCTATTTAGTGCCTACGATTAATTTCTCCTTATTAACAATGAGAGTTGAGTGCTTGTATCAGTTTAAGGCTTTCTAGTGCTTTCCAGCAGGTCCTAGAGCAAGTGCTAGTAACAGGGGTTCAGATTTTAGTCCTACTACCGAGAAAAAAGCTAGTTGTTCTGGCACCTGGGATAGTTTAACAGTAGCCCGGCGGTGCTGCACGATCTGAAAAATGTGCAAACACGCGTGTTTTTCAGTGAGAAAGTTGAAAGGGATAGAAATCAGCCCAAAATAGCTAAAACTTTTAGTTATGTACTTACCATAACTATAGATGCATGTGATCCATCTCGCCTACATTCATAACTGATGGGCTCGGAGTCAAGAATCGGCTCCGACTCGGCCGATACACTAGCACAAAGTCTCTCATTGGCTGGGCCAACCCCCTTATCCCAGGATGCACCACGCCCAAACCCCCAGATTCTTGTTTGCCCCACAACTCACTCATATGAGCCACTCCAACTGTACAATAGTGTTTCCTCCAGATCCAACAGGTAGGGGGAAGGAGGGCGGGTATGTACAAATGTAGGCAAGATGGATCACATACATCTATCGTTATGGTAAGTGCATAACTACAAGATGTAATGCAATCCTATCTCGCCTACATTCATAACTGATGGGACAGCGTCCCTAGCACCTAGATCCTGGGAGACTCACTGGAAGACACTCCTGAGCACTGTGGAACCAAAGGACGCCCGACCTCTAGAGGCCATATCCAGTTTATAATGAAAAATAAAAGTATGTGGGGAAGCCCAAGTGGCCGCTGCACATATCTCATCCACCGAAATCTGGCATGGAAAGCCACTGAAGTTGCCATAGCCCTAGTAGAATGCGCTCTAACTGGAAATGGAAGGTCCCTTCCTGTTGATGCATAAATAAATGAAGCACAATCCCTAATCCACCTAGCAATAGTGGTCTTAGTTACTGCTTTGCCAATCCTGTTATCTGCAAAGGCCACAAACAACTGGTCTGATTTCCTCTGCTGCTATGTCCTATCCAAGTAAAACCTCAATTGTCTATGCACATCCAACTGATGAAGTCTGTATTCTGCCTTGTTGGAAAATTTTGGAAAGAAAACTGGTAGCTCTATAGATTGCTGCAGACAAAGAGCAGAAGAAACTTTTGGAAGAAATGACGGGTTTAGTCTTAGAGATACTCTATCCTTGTGAAAGATCAGATAAGGGGGCTTAACAGAGAGGGCTTGAAGCTCCGAACCTCTTCTGGCTGAAGTAATAGCTACCAAGAAGGCAGTCTTCCAAGATAAGAACTTTTGCTCACAAGTGGCCGCCGGCTCGAAGGGATGAGACATCAATGCTCCTAAAACGACATTCAAATCCCATGGCAAAACAGGTTGCGACACTGGACGGCGAAGCAACCAAGCTCCCTTAAGAAAGGCCTTACACAACTTATGACTCATGAGTGAAGGCTCAAAGGCAACATGATAATTAGAAATCGCCGCCAATTGGACTTTAAGTGTGGAGACAGCGGAACCCTGTCTAAAAAGAGTTGCCAAAAAAATCTAATACTGCGGACACCGGGGCTGTCAGAGGGTCAAGGATGTGTTGCTGGGCCCAAATGGCAAACCTTTTCCATTTATTAGAATATATGTCCTTAGTGGAAGCTCTGTGAGAGGAAGACAAAATCCGGATCACCTCAGGCGAAAGGCTATGCTGTCTGACTAAGGGCGGAAGTGGAGCAGCCAAGCCGTTCGCTTGAGAGTTCGCAGTGATGGAATGGCCTGACCTGACTAAAGAGTCAGGAGGTCTGGAACTGGGTCCAGAATCCAAGGATCTTTCACTGCATACCTCCGAAGGAAAGGAAACCAAACTTGGCAGGGCCAGTGTGGTGCGATCAAAATCATGTTGCTTCCCAAGCAGATCGCCTTCTGAATCACCTTTGGCAGTAGTGGGACCGGAGGGAAGGCATAGAGCAGACCGGAGGGCCAATTGTGGACTAGAGCATCCTTGGGAGACCCCCCCGGGGGGGGGATCAGGGAGAAGAAATTGCTGCACTTCGCGTTCCAGGGGCTGGCGAAAAGGTCGCAACAGGGAAACCCCCACTTGGAGAAGATCCGAGCCGCTACTCGGTCGTTCAAGGACCACTCATGAGGCATCAGAATAACTCTGCTCAGCCTGTCTGCTATCACATTGGACTTCCCCGGAATGTGCATTGCCATTAGAAATCTCTGGGAAGCGATCGCCCAGTTCCACACTCTCATGGCTTCTCTGCAAAGAGGATAAGACCTGGTTCCTCCCTGCTTGTTCAGGTACCATACTACCGTCATATTGTCTGAGAATATTGCGATGGTACCTTTGGGAAGAGAGCTGTGAGGTGCCTGCAACGCCAGAAGCACTGCCCTCATCTCCAGGACATTGATGTGTAAGTGGGTTTCGTGATCCTGCCACGTGCCTTGAACCGTCCTGTCCAGATAATACCCCCCCACCCTATCTGGGAGGCGTCCGTGGTCACTGTGGCAATGGGGGAGGGGGGGCAGAAGAGTCGCCCCTGGTTCAGGTTGGAGGAGAGGAGCCACCAACGAAGATCTCGCCAGCAGGTATCCGTAATGAGAATCGGATAGGAGAAGGGCAGATCTCGGTGCGACCACTGGGTCGACAGGAGCCATTGGAGAATTCACATGTGCAATCTCGCCAGAGGGACCAGAAGAATGGTGGCCGCCATCGACCCCAAAAGCTGAAGGACAATCCTGGCTGGGGCTTTGCTTCAGGGTAGTAAGGCTAGGACTTGGTTCTGTAGTATCTTTATCCTCTCTGTTGGAAGGAATGCTCGCATCTCGACAGAGCCTAGCTCTGCCCCTATAAAGGCAACACGCTGTGATGGCAGCAATACAGACTTTTCCCAGTTGAATGTAATTCCTAATAGATGTCCCAATTTGCTGGTAGCATTCACGGCTTGAATAAGAAGATGCCTGGTGGGGGTGGTGAGGAGCCAGTCATCTAGATACGGAAACACCTGGAATCCCAGACGTCTCAGGTGAGCCGTCACCACTGCCAGACATTTGGTAAACACCCTGGGGGCTGTGGTGAGACCAAAGGGCAGAGCTCAGAACTGGAAGTGACTGGCTTCTAGGCAGAAGCGTAAATGTATCCTGGATACCCTGTTTATCTTGATGTGATAACAGGCGTCCTTGAGATTGATGGAGCAAATCCATACTCCTTTTTCCAGCAATGGGAAAATGGATTGCAACGTGACCATCTGGAACTTGGACTTCTTTACGAAGCGGTTTAAGTGGCTGAGGTCCAGAATGGGTCTCAAGTCCCCTGTTCTTTTCGGCACCAAAAATAACTTTGAGTAAGTTCCTAATCCGGTCTGGTCTGCGAGGACTGGCTGGATGACTCCCTTTCTGAGCAGCTTTGTGACCTCTATGGCTGCTTGATCCCACTGACTGGATGGCACGTTCGGGATTTTCCTTGACGGTGGAGGGGAACGGATAAAGGGAATGGTGTAACCTCCAGCGATGATATGAAGCACCCACTGATCCTGAGTGATGGAACCCCAGGCCCTTGGATGCTCTGAAAATCGACCCCCAACTGGCTCCGGAGATGCACAGTCGGGCAGTCCCTCAGGGACGCTGGAAGGAGGAACCACGAAAGGATTCACGGTCTCCTCTGTTGTGGGGGCCTCCGCCGCTTCTAGGGAGACATCTTCCAGAATAATTCCCCCCTCCTCTGTCTCTGGAAGGGGGGGGGTCACTCTGATGGCCAGGGAAAGACTTTTGGGACTTTCTGAACCACATCTTTCCTCCCCTCTGGGCCTTGGGATAAGGTCTCGAAGGGAGCAAAAAACGGGCCCCAACGGCAGAAAAAGTCTTACCCTCCTGCTTGCATCTAGTGAGCTTGTCTTTCACCTTGGGTCCAAAGAGACAGGACCCGTCGAATGGAGCATCTGTGAAAGAAGACTTGAAAGCCTCCGTAAAGTGACACAAGCGCATCCAGGCTTGCCTCCTAAGGGCTACGCCCGAACTCGCTGCCCTACTCGCTCCTTCGGCTGCATACGATATGAGCCTCATGGACGAGTTAACAATCGACGAAAGGGTAGACAACTGGGCGTTGACAGATTGCGTCAACGCCTCAGGCATGTTACCCGACAGGGTATCTCCCAACTCCTTTATGAGATCCCTTTGGAGCCTCGTAAAATGACACAAATAATTCACCGACCGCAGGGTAAAGGTCGCTGAAGTCAGGGTATGCTTCCCGTACCTATCCATGCTCCTGGACTCCTTGTTAGGAGGATGGATAGACATAGATGCCTCTGCCACATCCTGCTGGCTGCAGACGCCACCACCATAGCATCCACTGGGACTCCCTTGGTTAGAAAGTCCTTGCCAGGGGGTGCGGATAAAAATTTGTTGGGGCGAGAAGGAACTGGCTCCACAGAATCAGGGTGCTCCCACACCCTTCGACAAATAAGGTCCAGTAATTCATCGAAGGTTGGGCTCTGAAGGCCTTGAGGAAGACTGACTCCTCCGCAGAAGGGGTTTTGGATGGCCAGTCGCCCCTCTGTCTCAAGATCTCCAGGACATCGGAGAACGAGACATCGTCAGAGGACGACTTCGGGGACCCTTCCGCATCATCAAGGTCAGTGTCCGAGGTGACAGACTCATCTGGGGAGTCTATGTGCTTCCTCTTGCACAACTTTTTCCTGGGGGGCTCTTCAGGCAAAGACTCTGAAGGCTCCTCGGAAAAAGGTGGGCCACACATGGAGGAATCCTCAGGCCTCGGAACCGCGCTGTCTGAGGACAGGGGGGCACCAGAAGCTCTAGTCGCCATGTCTAGGGAAGGAGTCGCAGATTCCGGTGAAGTTACTAGAGATTTGTCCAGCGCACTCCTCATAGCCTCGAAGGCGGGTCCACCAGAATCTGAAGAAAGGCCCACCTGCGAGACCATGACCGGTGTCTGGGTCCCCCTAGCCAAGGTGCCAAGGGGGAGACTCGGGGCCGAAACCAAAAGCCCCGACAGATCCCCCTTGGGCTCGGCCGAGGACACCAGAGAACCGAAACCCCTGGAAGGAACAGAAAAGGTTGGAGCTGAAGACGGTGCCGACAAACTAGCAGTGGGTCTCAGAACCGACTCAGGAACCTCACCTGACTCTGCGAACCCCGTCTCCGATGACACTAGGGTTGTCGGAGGAGGAAGAAACGGAATCAAAATGGTTGGCACCGGCTGTTGGGCTGGAGCTGAAAATAATTTAGATAAGACAGGTGACTGGAGGAGCCTCTGGACCACCCTATCTAAATCCGAATCTGAAAGCCTGGAGGACCTATAGGAAACAGACAGGGGGCGCGAAACCCTTCCTACCGGCTCCGAGGCAATGCTGGAATGTCGACTCCTAATCGGCTGCAGAAGGATCAGAGCCGAGGAAGACTCAATTAAAACCGAAACCCCCTTCGGCGCCGACGAAACCGACCCTGGAGCTGAAACACTCACCTGTAGCTCCGAGACCAATGAAACCGAAGAAAACCCAGATTTGATTTCTCTATCCTGCGGCTCCGAGACCAATGGAGCAGAGGAAGGAGACCGAGACTTAGATCTTTTCTCCTGCGGCTCCGAGACCAATGGAGCCGAGGAAGGAGACTGAGACTTAGATTTTCTCTACTGCGGCTCTGAGACCAATGGAGCCGAGGAAGAGACCCAGACATCGATCCTCTATCCTGCGGCTCCGAGATCAGTGGAGCCAAGGAAGAGGACAAAGATTTAGTTCTTTTTTCAGGTGGCTCTGACGGACTTTTCGGAGCCTAAAACTTCTTTTTCTTCGATTTAGAAGAGGGAGAAGAAGATATAGCTTCCTCAAAGGCTAGTTTTATTAAACCTTTCAAGACCAATTTATTTTTCCACTCCTGTAGAACACGAGAGGAGAAGGCATGACAAACACTGCAAGATTCTTGCAAGTGTTTAGCCCCTAAGCAATAAACACAGATGGCATGGCCATCTGTTAACAACATTTTATAGCCACATTTCGTAAATTTTTTAAAGCCCGACGGCTTATGCTCTTTTTCTTTGCCAGACATGACCTACATAGCACTCGAAACACAAGGAGGGAAGGGAGGGAAGAGCTCTAACTGAAACGCTCAACAACAAAGTAGGGCAAAGGCCCTCTAACTCAAACGGGCCTAGCCCGCCAAACAGAAGGAATCACACAACAGCCAAAAACAAACACAGCCAATCACAGGGTAGCATAGACGAAGATAGCTATTAAAATAGCTGTTTGATTATAAAATTTTTAACCTAAGAGCAAAAATGACCCAAAAGGCCAAAAAAGGAAGGCTATTTAGCCACAGCCAAGTCGAGACCATGTAGTTACTTCAGAAGCGGCAAATGAGATCTGGGGGTTTGGGTGTGGTGCATCCTGAGATAAGGGGGGTGGCCCAGCCAATGAGAGACTTCATGCTAGTGTATCGGCCGAGTCAGAGCCGATTCTCGGCTCCGAGCCCATCAGTTATGAATGTAGGCGAGATAGGATTGCATTACATTTATAATTTCAGAGCTGGAAACCACTCCTCTAGTGTTAGACAGGCAGTACAATGTTCACCACTCCCACTGGTAAGCAGTAGGGCTTCTCTCTACCTCAGCAAGGTCTGGATAGCTCTGAACACAGAAAATAAAGTCCTGAAACCAGCAAAGCCTGGGATCTGGACTATAGTAGCTAGGAAAGGGAGGAAATGAGCAAACAAGATAGTTTTTTTTTTTTTGGTTAAAACAGGCTAAACAATGCCATAATACACTAAATAAACACAGAAAAGGCTAACGCACTTGAGTGTGTAGCCCTAAACGGTAAATACAATTAAAACTCTACAAAATTAGCAATTTAAAACTTTTTAAATGAAGCAAGGCAAGTGCACAACTGAAAAATGATTTAAGAGGCAGTAATACAACAGAATAATTAGCTAATCTATATATACAGAAAAGCAGCTAAAACACACAAACAATTCAGATGCAGTGCAACCTAGAGCACTTGAGCTGCAGCAATATTAAGGCAAATACAGTTTTAACAAATGCACTGAAATATACTCTACATTTACAAAATGTTTGAGGAGCACAGTCAGAACACAAGGATATTTGGACAATTTTTTTTTTTTTTTTTAGAAAGGGAGAAAGGAGGAACAGAAGGAAAGAAACCAAGTGGGTTGGCCTTCTCAGATGTTCTCTCTGTATTAGGTAGAATGAGCTAATGACACTAGACTGGGAGGAGTGTCCAAGATCAAATTTAGTGTAGGGGCAGGCAACTGTAGGGCCAGCAGGTATAAAGACAAAATGCCAATTTGGAGGGTGGGTGGGAAAAACACTACAGAAATGTTTATCACGGGCAACTGCAAGGCCAGCAGGTATAAAGACAACATACCAATATGGAGGGTGGGTGGGAAAAACACTGCAGAAATGTTTATCACAAGTGAGCCAGTAGCTATGAAATACAGTACAAGTACGCAGTATACAATAAAATATGTAGTACATCAGTAGGAACAACATTTGTAAAACTCAGTGGGGACCAGTCAATGACACATGAGCTGCAGACTCTCAAACTTGGCAGTTTTTTTCAGGTGTTCCATTCTAAGAGAATGGAAGTCTAGTCTGACAACAAATGGTAGGGCTATTTATATTCACAATCTATGCATTATGGGATAGGTCTAGCTTTCCAAAGAAATCACGATCTGCCCCTATGAGGGCAGACAAGAGTAAAAACAAAAGAAAATTAGGAATGAGTACTTATTTTGCTGCAGGCAGCTTTGGGAGGTGCAGTAAATCATGACAAGATAAAAAATATATGTTGTTTTCATCATTTGTCCATATTGGTCTTTTAAACCAAAAAGTTGAAAGAGAGGGAAAAAACTGCCCAAACGGCCAATAAACTACAATTTCTGGGCCAATTCCCACTCCTCTTGTGGTAGATAGGCTACCTAGTAATTACCTCTCCCACTGACAAGCTAAAAGGCTTCCCTCGAACAGAAAAAGCTTGGAGGGCTCAGACGCTACCAACAGTCCTGGATACAGCAAGTCTGTAAGTAGAATAGACTAGATACAGGAAAGGCAGGAAACAAGCTTAGAATATATATATATATATATATATATATATATATATATATATATATATGGTTCTACCTTACATAGTCGACAGTGCAGAACACAGACAACGCAATCATCGACACCACATAATCGACAGTGCATAAACACGACACCTCACATGCCCGACAACGAAATAACCGACGGTTCACAAACACGAAACCTCATACGCTGCATACACCACAATAACAACAATCAACAAACAAAATACATCCCCTGTCCAAAAACCACACACACACACCACAAGCACACCAAAATCCTTACAAACCCACACTAAACCTCACATACACAACTATCTACAACCCTAACCCAAACCCTAACCCTAAGGTCCGTCACTATCGCACACTCAGCTAACCCGCGCCCTAACTCTAACTCACTTAACCCGCCCCTAACCCAAAGACTTTCACTACCGCACACTTACCTAACCCGCGCCCTAACCCTAACTCACTTAATCCACCCCTATCCCCACAGACTGTCAATATCCACACTTACCTTACTCGCACCCTAACGTCCGTCACTACCGCATACTTACACAGCCTTTTCTCATGTCGGTATCCTCGTCGTCGGTGTTTTCATCCATCGGTCTTCTGCATTTTCGATCTTCTGGCGATCGCGATTGCGTTGTCGATGTTCTGCACTGTCGACTATGTAAGGTAGAACCATATATATATATATATATATATATATATATATATATATATATGTGTGTGTGTGTGTGTGTGTGTGTGTCTATGTGTGTGTGTGTATATTTTTACTGAAAAGCAACTAAAATAGCAGTAAATACAATTCAAATGCAGTGTAGGCTAGCACGCTTGAGAGTCTAGCAATATTATGGCAAATACAGTTTAAATAAATGCAATTAAATTAACAAATGACTAAAAACAAGTGCACAAGGCAGTAAATTAGAAGGCTACTAACAAGCAGTAATATGTGCAGAGTCAGAGCAACTGAACAGATAGCACGCAGAACAGCAAACTAAGACAGTTGCTGTAAGAAAAGCTGAAAAAAAAAAAAAAATATATATATATATATATATATATATATAAATATATATATATATATATATATATATATGTATGTATTTTTTTAGGAAGGGAGCAGAGCAGGATTAAGAGGCTACAGGGGTTGTCCTTCCCAAATGCTCTCTTTGTACACAGTGGATAAGGCTGAAGAGATGGGACTAGTAGGTGTGCCTGAAATCAGAATATGATCTCACTGCGCTCAGTTGAGTGAGCAAATGAGATGGGCCCAGAAGGACTCTCCAAATGCAAATTTACAACAGGGGCAGGCAATTTCAAAGCCATCAAGATTACCAAAACAAGAACTGGGAAGGAGGGTGGGGAACTAACTGCACAGACACAGAGCCCACAATATTCAATTCAATTAATATTCAGTGAAAAAAAAACTAAAACGTAGTACTATATGAAAAAGTGCAGATAAAAGTGTATTTAAATTTGTTTATATGTCCAGTTGATTGCAGGTAGATCTTAGCCAGCTAAAGCTAAGATATTTTAGCAGAAAAAACATAACATGTAAAACTTATATGGCAAGACAAACTCCCTAGGCTGTGGTTAAACACAGAATATCAATGACATGAAACTACTCCCCACTGCTACCACTGGCTACACTTCTAACAAGCTCTCCATAGAGAGACAGAGCCCACAATATTTAATTCAATTAATATTCAGTGAAAAAAAAAAAAATAAAATGCAGTACAATATGAAAAAGTGCAGATAAAAGTGTACTTAATTTGCTTATACATCCTGTTGATTACAGGTAGATCTTAGCCAGCCAAAGCTCAGATATTTTAGCAGAAATAACGCAAGATGTAACATTTATATGGCAAGACAAACCCCCTAGGCTAGAAGTTAAACACAGAATATCAATTAAATGAAACTAATCCTCCTACTGCTATCAATGGCTACACTTCTAACAAGCTCTCCATAGAGACACAGAGCCCACAATATTCAATTCAATTAATATTCAGTGACAAAAAATAAAATGCAGTACTATATGCAAAAGTACAGATAAAAGTGTACTTAAATTTGCTTATACATCCAGTTGATTGCAGGTAGAGCTTAGTCAGCCAAAGCTCAGATATTTTAGCAGAAATAACCCAAGATGGAACATTTATATGGCAAGAGCAATCCCCTAGGCTAGGAATTAAACACAGAATATCAATGAAATGAACCCCCCCCACTTCTATCAATCGCTACACTTCTAACAAGCTCTTCCTAGAGATGCAGAGCCCAGAATATACAATTCAATTAATATTCAGTGAAAAAAAAAATAAAATGCAGTACTATATGAAAACGTGTAATAAAATGTACTGAAATTTGCTTATACGTCCAGTTGATTGCAGGCAGATCTTAGCCAGCCATAGCTCAGATATTTTGGCATTAATAACACAAGAAGTAACACTTATATGGCAAAACAAATCCCCTAGGCTAGGAGTTAAACAGAGAATATCAATGAAATGAAACTGCACTCAACTGCTACCAATGGCTATACTTCTAACAAGCTCTCTGTAAAGACACAGAGCCCACAATATTCAATTCAATTAATATTCAGGGAAAAAACATAAATAAAATGCAGAACTATTTGAAAGAAAAAGTGCAGATAAAAGTGCACTTAAATTCGATTATATGTCCAGTAAAATGTAGGTAGATCTTAGCCAGCCAAAGGTCAGATATTTTAGCAGAAATAACACAAGATGTAGCACTTATATGGCAAGAAAAAAACCCTAGGCTAGGAGTTAAACACAGAATATCAATGAAATGAAACTACTCACCACTGCTACCAATGCTTACACTTCTAATAAGCTCTCTGTAGAGACACAGAACCCACAATATTCAATTCAATTAATATTCAGTGAAACAAAATAAATGAAATGCAGTACTATATGAAAAAGTGTAGATAAAAGTGTAATTAAATTCGTTTATACGTCCAGCTGATTGCAGGCAGATCTTAGCCAGCCAAAGCTCAGATATTTTACCATTAATAGCATAAGAAGTAACACATATGGCAAGAGAAACACTTCTAAGAAGCTCTCTGTAGAGACACAGAGCCCACAATATTCAATTAAATTAATATTCACTGAAAGAAAAATGAAATGTAGTACTATATGAAAAAGTGCAGATAAAAGTGTAATTAAATTCATTTATACGTCCAGTTGATTGCAGGTAGATTTTAGCCAGTCAAAGCTCAGATATTTTAGCAATAATAACACAAGATGTAACACTTACATCGCAAAACAACTCCCCTAAGCTAGGAGTTAAACACAGAATATCAATGAAATGAAACTACCTACCACCGTTACCAATGGTTACACTTCTAACAGGCTCTCTGTAGAGACAAAGAGCCCACAATATTCTATTCAATTAATATACAGTGAAAAAAATAAAATGCAGTACTATATGAAAGAGTGCAAATAAAAGTGTGCTGAAATTCGCTTATATGTCCAGCTGACTGCAGGTAGATCTTACCCAGCCAAAGCTCAGATATTTTAGCAGAAATAACACAAGATGTAACACTTATATGGCAAGACAAACCCACTATGCTAGGAGTTAAACACACAGTATCAATGAAATGAAACTACGCCCCACTGCTACCAATGGCTAGACTTCTAACAAGATCTTTGGAGAGAGACAGAGCCCATAATCTTCAATTCAATTAATATTCAGTGAAAAAATAAATAAAATGCAGTACTATATGAAAAAGTACAGATAAAAGTGTACTTAAATTTGCTTATATGTCCAGTTGATTGTAGGTAGATGTTAGCCAGCCAAAGCTCAGATATTTTAGCAGAAATAACACAAGATGTAGCACTTATATGGCAAAAACACCCCCCTAGGCTAGGAGTTAACAGAGAATATCAATGCAGTGAAACTAACCCTCACTGCTACCAATGGGTAAGCTTCAGCCAACCTCTCTGTAGAGACACAGAACTTACAATATTCAATTTTATTAATATTCAGTGAAAAAAAGAAATAAAAAGCAGTACTATTTGAAAAAATGCAGACATAAGTATACTAAAATTCACTTATACGTCCAGATGATTGCAGGTAGATCTTAGCCAGCCAAAGCTTAGATATTTTAGCATTAATAACACAAGATGTAACACTTACATGGCAAGACAAACACTTCTAACAAGCTCTCTATAGAGACACAGAGCCCACAATATTCAATTCAATTAATATTCAGTGAAAAAAAAAATAAAATGTAGTACTATATGAAAACGTGCAGATAAAAGTATACTTAATTTGCTTATACATCCTGTTATTGCAGGTAGATCTTAGCCAGCCAAAGCTCAAATATTTTGCCAGAAATAACACAAGCTATAACACTTATATGGCAAGCCAGACCAGGAGCTAAACAGAAAATATCAATGAAATCAAACTACCCCCCACTGCTGCCAGTGGCTACACTTCTAACAAGCTCTATGTAGACACAGAGCCCACAATATTCAATTCAATTAATATTCAGTGAAAAAAAAATTAATGCAGTAGTATATGAAAAAGTGCAGATTAAAGTGTACTTAAATTCACTTATATGTCCATTTGATTGCAAGTAGATCTTACCCAGCCAAAGCTCAGATATTTTAGCAGAAATAACACAAGCTGCAACACTTACATGGCAAGACAAACCTCCTAGGCTAGGAGTTAAACACAGAATATCAATGAAATAAAACTACCCCCCACTGATACCAATGGCTAAACTTCTATCAAGCTCTCTGTAGAGACAAAGAGCCCATAATATTCAATTCTATTAATATTTAGTGAAACAAATAAATAAAATGCAGTACTATATAAAAACGTGCAGGTAAAAGTGTACTGAAATTGGCTTATATGTCCAGTTGATTGCAGGTAGATCTTAGGTATCCAAAGCTGAGATATTTTAGCAGAAATAACACATGATTTAACACTTATATGGCAAGACCAATCCCCTAAGCTAAAAGTTAAACACACAATATCAACGAAATGAAACTACTCCCTACTGCTATACTTCTAACAAGATTTTTGGAGAGGGACAGAGCACACAATATTCAATTCAATTAACATTCAGTGAAAAATAAATAAATAAAATGCAGTACTATATGAAAAAGTGCAGAAAAAAGTGTATTTAAATTTGCTTATACGTCCAGTTGATTGTAGGTAGATCTTAGCCAGCCAAAGCACAGATATTTTAGCATTAATACCACAAGAAGTAATACTCATATGGCAAGACAAACACTTCTAACAAGCTCTCTGTAGAGGCACAAAGCCCACAATAATAATTCAATTAATATTCAGTGAAAAAATAAATAACATGCAGTACTATATGAAAGAGTGCAAATAAGAGAGTACTGAAATTTGCTTATATGTCCACTTCATTGCAGGTAGATCTTATCTAGCCAAAGCTCAGATATTTTCCCAGAAATAACACAAGATGTAACATTTATAGGGTAAGGCAAACTCCCTAGGCTAGGAGTTAAACACAGAATATCAATGAAATGAAACTACCCCCTACTGCTACCAATGGCTAGACTTCTAAGAAGCTCTCTGTAGAGACAGAGCCAACAATATACAATTCAATTAATATTCAGTGAAAAACAAAATAAGATGGAGTACTATATGAAAAAGTGCAGATAAAACTGTTCTTAAATTCACTTACACATCCAGTTGATTGCAGGTAGATCTTAGCCAGCCAAACCTCAGATATTTTAGCAGAAATAACACAAGCTGTAACATTTGTATGGCAAGACAAACTCCATAGGCTAGGAGTTAAACAAAGAATATCAATGAAATGCAACTACCCCCCACTGCTACCAATGGCTACACTTCTAATAAGCTCTCTGGAGAGATACAGAGCCCACAATATTTAATTCAATTAATATTGTGTGAAAAAAATAAATGAAATGCAGTACGATATGCGAAAGTGCAGCTAAAAGTGTAATTAACTTCACTTATACGTCCAGTTGATTGCAGGTAGATCTTAGCTAGCCAAAGCTCACATATTTTACCAGAAATAACACAAGATTTAACACTTATATGGCAAGACCAATCCCCTATGCTAAAAGGTAAACACACAATATCAACGAAATGAAACTACCCCCCACTGCTACCAATGGCTATACTTCTAACAAGCTCACTGTAGAGACACAGTGCCCCCAATACTCAATTCAATTAATATTCAGTGAAAAAAGTAAAATGCACTTCTATATGAAAAAGTGCACATAAAAGGGTACTTAAATTCGCTTATACATCCATCTGATTGCAGGGAGATCTTAGCCAGCCAAAGCTCAGATATTTTAGCATTAATAACACAAGAAGTAATACTCATATGGCAAGACAAAAACTTCTAATAAGCTCTCTGTAGAGAGACAAAGCCCACAATAATCAATTCAATTAATATTCAGTGCAAAAAATAAAATGCAGTACTATATGAAAGAGTGCAAATAAAAGTGTACTGAAATTCGCTTACATGTCCACTTGATTGCAGGTAGATCATAGCCAGCCAAATCTCAGATATTTTTGCAGAAATAACATAAGATGTAACATTTACAGGGCAAGACAAACCGCTAGGTTAAAAGTTAAACACAGAATATCAATGAAATGAAACTACCCACTACTGCTACCTATGGCTATACTTCTAAGAAGCTCTCTGTAGAGACCGAGCTCACAACATACAATTCAATTAATATTCAGTGAAAAAAAAATGGAGTACTATATGAAAAAGTGCAGATAAAAGTGTACTTAAATTCACTTATATGTCCAGTTGATTGCAGGTAGATCTTAAACAGACAAACCTCAGATATTATAGCAGAAATAACACAAGCTCTAACACTTACATGGGAAGATGAACCCCCTTGGCTAGAAGTTAAACACAGAATATCAATGAAATGCAACTTCCCCCCCACTGCTACCAATGGTTACATTTCTAACAAGCTCTCTGGAGAGACACACAGCCCACAACATTCAATTTAATTAATATCCAGTTTTAAAAAAATAAAATGCAGAACTATTTGAAAAAGTGCAGCTAAAAGTGTAATTAAATTCGCTTATATGTCCACTTGATAGTACGCAGATCTTAGTCAGCCAAAGCTCAGACATTTTAGCAGAAACAACACAAGATGTAAAACTTATATGGCAAGACAAGCCCCTATGCTAGGAGTTAAACACAGAATCTCAATGAAATGAAACTACCTGCCACTGCTACCAAAGGCTACACTACTATACTACTGTAGAGACACAGAGCACACAATATTCAATTCAATTAATATTCAGTGAAAAAAATAAATAAAATGCAGTACTATATGAAAAAGTGCAGATAAGTGTGTACATAAATTAGCTTATACATCCACTTGATTGTAGGTAAATCTCAGCCAGCCAAATCTCAGATATATTAGCAGAAATAACACAAGATTTAACACTTATATGGCAAGACCAATCCCTTAATCTAAATGTTAAACACACAAGATCAACGAAATGAAACTACCCACCACTGCTACCAACGGCTACACTTCTAACAAGCTCACTGTAGAGACAGAGCCCACAAAATTCAATTCAATTAACATTCTGTGAAAAAAAATAAATGAAATCCAGTACTTCATGCAAAAGTGCAGATAAAAGTGTACTTAAATTCGCTTATATGTACAGTTGAATGAAGGTAGATATTAGCCAGACAAAGCTCAGATATTTTAGCATTAATAACACAAGAAGTTATACTCATATGGCAAGACAAACACTTCTAACAAGCTCTCTGTAGAGACACAGAGCCCACAATAATCAATTCAATTAATATTCAGTGAAAAAATAAATACAATTCAGTACTATATGAAATAGAGCAAATAAAAGTGTACTGAAATTCACTTAAATGTCCACTTGATTGCAGGTAGAATATAGCCAGCCAAAGCTCAGATATTTTCACAGAAATAACACAAGATGGAACATTTATAGGGCAAGACAAACCCCTTAGGCTACGAGTTAAACTCAGAATATCAATGAAATGAAACTACCCCTACTGCTACCAATGGCTATACTTCTAAGAAGCTCTCTGGAGAGACACAGAGCCCACAATATTCAATTCAATTAATATTCAGTGAAAAAAAAAACGGAGTACTATATGAAAAAGTGCAGATAAAAGTGTACTTAAATTCGCTTATACGTCCAGCTGATTGTAGGTAGATCTTAGCCAGCCAAAGTTGAGATATTTTAGCAGAAATAACACAAGATGTAATAAATATATGGCAAGACAAACCCCTAGGCTAGGAGTTAAACACAGAATATCAATGAAATGAAACTAACCCCCACTGCTACCAAAGGCTACACCACTGAAAAGCTCTCTGTAGAGACACAGAGCCCACAATATTAAAGTCTATTAATATTCAATTAAATAAAATACTTAAAATGCAGTACTATATGAAAAAGTGCAAATAAAAGTGTACTGAAATTCGCATATACGTCCAGTTGATTGCAGGTAGACATCAGCCAACCAAAGCTCAGATATTTTAGCAGAAATAACACAAGATATAACATTTATATGGCAAGACAAACCACTAGGCTAGGAGTTAAACACAGAATATGAATGAAATTAAACTACCCCCACTGCTACCAATGGCTAAACTTCTAACAAGCTGTCAGTGGAGACACAGAGTCCACAATATTCAATTAAATTAATATTCAGTGAAAAAAAATAATAAAACGCAGTACTATATGCAAAAGTGCAGATAAAAGTGTACTTAATTCACTTATACGTCCAGATGACTGCAGGTAGAGCTTAGCCAGCCAAAGCTCAGATATTTTAGAAGTAATAACACAAGATGTTACACTTACATGGATGGACCAATCCCCTAGGCTAGGAGTTAAACACAGAATATCAATGAAATGAAACTATCCCCACTGCTACCAATCACTACACTTCTAAAAAGCTCTTTCTAGAGAAACATAGACCACAATATATAAATCAATTAATATTAAGTGAAAAAATAAAATGCAGTACTATATGAAAAAGTGGAGATAAAAGTGTACTTAAATTCCCTTATACATCCAGTTGATTGTATGTAGATCTTAGCCAGCTAAAGTTCAGATAGTTTAGCAGAAATCCCACAAGATGTAACACTTATATGGCAAAACAATCCCCCTAGGCTAGGAGTTAACACATAATATCAATGCAATGAAACAACCCCCAACTGCTACCAATGGCAACGCTTCAAACAAGCTCTCTGTAGAGACACAGAGCCCACAATATTCAATTCAATTAATATTCAGTGAAAAAATAAATAAAATGCAGTACTATATGAAAAGGTATAGACAAAAGTGTACTGAAATTAGCTTATACATCCAGTTGATTGCAGGGAGATCTTAGCCAGCCCAAGCTCAGATATTTTAGCATTAATAACACAAGAAGTAACATTTATATGGCAAGACAAATCCCCTAGGCTAGGTGTTAAACAGAGAATATCAAAAAAATGAAACTATCCCCCAACTGCTACCAGTGGCTACACTTCTAACAAGCTCTCTGTAGATACACAGAGCCCACAATATTCAATTAATTTAATATTCAGTGAAAAAAAAAATAAAATGCAGTACTATATGAAAAAGTGTAGATAATAGTGTACTTAAATTTGCTTATACAATCAGATGATTGCAAGTAGAACTTAGCCAGCCAAAGCTCAGATATTTTAGCAGAAATAACACAAGATGTATTACTTACATGGCAGGACCAATCCCCTAGGCTAGGAGTTAAACACACAATATCGAAGAAATGAAACTACCCCCCACTACTACTAATCGCTACACTTCTAACAAGGTCTTTCTACAGACACAGAGCCCACAATATACAAATCAATTAATATTCAGTGAAAAAAAATAAAGTGTAGTACTCTATGAAAAAGTGCATATAAAAGTGTACTAAAATTTGCTTATACATCCAGTTGATTGCAGGTAGATCTTAGCCAGCCTAAACTCAGATATTTCAGCAAAAATAACACAAGATGTAACACTTATATAGCAAAGCAATCCCACTAGGCTAGGAGTTAACACAGAATATTAATGCAATAAAACTACACCCTACTGCTACCAATGGTAATGCTTCAAACAAGCTCTCTGTAGAGACACAGAACATACAATATTCAATTTTATTAATATTCAGTGAAAAAAATAAATAAAATGCAGTACTATATGAAAAAGTGCAGATAAAAATGTATTTAAATTCGGCTATACATACAGTTGATTGCAGGTACATCTTAGCCAGCCAAAGCTAAAATATTTTAGCAGAAATAACACAAGATGTAACACTTATATGGCAAGACAAACCCCCTAGGCGAGGAGTTAAACATAACATCAATGAAATGAAACTACCCCCCACTGCTACCAATCACTACACTTCTAACAAGCTCTTTCTAGAGGCACAGAGCCTACAATATACAATTCAATTAATATTCAGTGAAAAAAAAATGTAGTAGTATATGAAAAAGTGCAGATAAAAGTGTACTAAAATTCACTTATACGTCCAGTTGATTGCAGGTAGATCTTAGCCAGTGACAGCTCAGATACTTTAGCAGAAATAAAACAAGATGCAACACTTATATGGCAAACCAAACATACTAGGCTAGGAGTTAAACACAGAATATCAATGAAATGAAACTACTCCCCACCGCTACCAATTGAAACACTTCTAACAAGCTCTCTGTAGAGACACAGAGCCAACAATATTCAATTCAATTAATATTCAGTGAAACAAAATAAATAAAATGCAGTACTATATGCACAAGTACAGATAAAAGTGTACTTAAATTCGCTTACACATCCAGTTGATTGCAGGTAGAGCTTAGCCAGCTAAAGCTCAAATATTTTAGCGGAAATAACACAAGATGTAATACTTATATGGCAAGACAAATCCCTTAGGCTAGGAGTTAAACAAAGAATATCAATGAAATGAAACTACCTCCAATTGCTACCAATGGCTATACTTCTAACAAGCTCTATGTAGAGACAGAGCCTACAATATTAAATTCAATATTCACTGAAATAAATTACTATATGAAAAAGTGTAGATAAAAGTGTACTGAAATTCGCTTTCACGTCCAATTGATTACAGGTAGATATTCGCCAGCCCAAGCTCAGATGTTTTAGCATTAGTAACACAAGAAGTAACACTTATATGGCAAGACAAATCCCCTAGGCTAGGAGTTAAACACAGAATATCAATGAAATGAAACTACCAACCCCTACACTGCTACCAGTGGCTACTCTTCTAACAAGCTCTCTGTAAAGACACACAGCTGACAATATTCAATTCAATTAAAGGACAACTACGTGCTATTTTGCTTGTTTCCTCATTTCCAAAATGCTTTTCTTCCCTATCATTTGAATGTATGACTGAAAAAAGTCAATATGCTGCACTAAATCATGATTTTGAATGTTTCTTTTACCTCCGTTGTTACAGCTCCGGTGCAGTAAGCCATCTTCCATCTTATTGCAATCTCGCAGAGCTGTTAAAACTGTAAGGGCGCTGGAACGGCTTACTAATAACGCCCTTTACTATTTTTCACTCTTTCCTTTGTTGCTGGCAAAGTAACACCCACACACCGCCCTCTTCATTCTTTTCACCCAGGAAACGCCTTCATTAATTAAGTATGCATTGTATGTTAATAGTGCCTTCAGCAATGCAATCCTGAACTACTCTGGGAACTATTCTTCTAAATGTTGTTGCCAGACGCAGCTATTTTCTTGAAGGATTAGTTTTGTATCTGCATATCGTGGAGCCACTGTTCTATGGTTTGATATTTTTTTCTCCGAAATAGGCAAGCTTCAACTTTCTGCTGCATACAGTTACGAGTCAGCTGTAGTTAAGTGTATTGAGTAATTTCTTTGCTGATATCAACTTTTACTGGCAGTTATGTGTCTTGATCGTACTCGTAGCTAATTGTTATACTTGTCCTTGCACTAATGGTCAGTTTTTCCATCCGGGCAGACTTTGAAAATTAGGTAGCGTTTTTTCTTGGGGGGGGAGGTCTTGCACCTGTGCAATGCTTGTGTGCCTTTTTTATTTTTATTTATTTATTTTTTTTGCACTTCAGTACCCTTCAATAGCTTTGTTTAAGCAAACAGTACACGGCAAAACTAATAGGACATAAAGTCACATTTTAAATATTGCTCATATAAACTTAGTTGCTCAGATCTCAACATTTGTGTTTGTGTGCAGTAGCTGACTAAGCGGATAGATATTAAGTGTAAAACTTATATAATTGTTTTTGTGACTGAAGTCCGTAGTCATTTCCCAACAAACCATTTATGCTATGAGCGCAGACCTAACCTATAAGGCAAAAAGCAGGACATTCTGTGAAAATCCATGTTGTGTTGTCACCGATGCCAGGAGGCTTGTACTTAGTTTGTGACTGCTCAGCTTCCTGTGGACCTCGCACTGTAGTAAACTTAAGGGTTGCCAATGCCATTATTTTACACTGGCTAAGCAATACTTTTGCTGCTTAGCCAGTGTAAACTAAGGAAAGAAGAAATTAAATTGAAAAAAATAGAAGAGAGAGTGTGTGCGTTTCTGTTTGCGTCTGAGTGTGTATGCATGCATGAGAGTTCGAGTGAGATCGGTGGAGTTAGCGGTTTTGCTAATTATGGAGTGTGAAAGTAATGTATTGATTTGCAAAAGATAGTTAAGTATGTACATGCGTGTTTCTGTAATAGCCTTTATGTTTCTGTCTGCGTGTGTGACTGTAAGCATGTTTCCATGAGTGAAACCTAAAGTGTGTCTCTGAGTGTATGTATGCGTGAATGAGAGTGTGTCTGTGTATGTCTGCTTGGGAAGAGTGACAACGATCATTATGAGTCAAAAGCAGCAGCAGTTAACAGAGGTTTGCATTCCTCGGAAACTCTTCGCTCAAAATACCTGACCAAGCCTGAAAAGAACTGGGCTATCTGTTCTCCACCTTTTAAAAGGAGAGTGTCAAAGATGCAGCTAAGCCTGCACAAGAAAACATTTTTATTTCTTTGGAGTCCCGTTCAGATAGCTTGCACCTACTTCTCCCTTTTACCTTTCAGACATCCCTCGCACTGGTATCTAAATATTGTTGTATAAGCAGTCCTAAGTCCCTACATCACAATCATTTCTACTAAGGATCAAGGAATAACTTCAGCAGTCTGCAACATTCATGTCACGAAAAACATGTGTGTAAGATGTGCTCAAAAACTTCACAAATGCCACTTTCTCATGAACATTGTAAGTGAAACATCAGCCTTTTCCCATTAGATTACTTGTGCAATACCCCTCAATGCAAGTTCTGTGCACAAGTATTCTGTGCAAAATCAAAACGTAATTGGTGCGGAAGTAACAGTATCGTCTTGATAAATCAAATGCCGGTAACGCCTTTGCGGTAACATCTGAAGCATTAAAATTGCTTTTGTTTGCTGTGTTTCTTATGTTTCCTGTTTTGTTTCTCAGTGGTTGAGTTCTCAAGTTTGTTTAAATAATTAAGACACTTTTTTTATTTTATATTATTACAAACTTTTGCATGTTTTTGCTAACTTTAAGGAGGGCAATTATTGATGTACATCTTCACATTTCCTTGCAAATTTTAGTGCTGTAGTATTTCTCCAATATAAACTGTGTGTATTATGATGCTGTGGCTATCAGTTAATCTTAGATGAAGATATTTTTGATATAAGAGATCATATCCTCTCAACATCGTAGAGCAAGAAATCTGGAAAAAGCCTGTGATTGGTGGAGGGATTTGAGCAAGTCATAGTAATTACAATTGAATGATACTTGAAAAATGAATAGGGCAT
Source organism: Protopterus annectens (assembly GCF_019279795.1). Taxonomy (NCBI): domain Eukaryota; kingdom Metazoa; phylum Chordata; order Ceratodontiformes; family Protopteridae; genus Protopterus; species Protopterus annectens. Next base: position 423,998,565 of record NC_056738.1, on the reverse strand, counting down.
ACAAGATGGACAACTTTTTTTTCATAATGGTAAGAAGGAAAAAAAAATTAGGTGGCTGATAAGGATTAAAAAAAAACATCAATGTGGACATACCTCTCAGCATCTTTGCACCATAACTGAACAAAGGTAACAATAATGGGGACAAAGGCCCCATATCAGGGCCATTTTTTAAGTATTACTCTAACTCGATGAACAAGCTAACAGAACAACAAATTTTGCTTTAGTGTGGGTGTTTTGATCAGTACAAGCTCTGAAACTGTAAAGAGTGATATCATTCTCATTGTAATTTTCAGCGAATTACTAGAAAATCAAAAAGCTACAAGACGGGGCAAACTTAGAAGGCATAATCAGTGGCATTTCTCAGATTTGCATTTTCTGCACATTTCAATTTCTGCACAAAATGCACTGTTTCTTAATGTTTATTATATTTGATTATAGACTCAAAACATAAAAAAGCTACATATTCTAGTCAACCCACTGGCACAGTATGTGATATGTGGAGCCTGATTAAACCAGTCTGCATGTGAATTACTCTAATCTTGCCTTCCTCAGCATTGGCTATATATTAATAATTCTTTGTCTCGGACCAGGGAATTGAAACAATAGATGTCAGTTGAGGTGAAAATGGCAATATTCATGTTGATGGGGCACCAACTACACTGTTTTCTAACATAATGAGACACTTAAATTGTGAGCATTTTAAAATGTATTTATTCATCAGTGTTTTTATTTATTTATTTGAATTTTTGTTTGGCAGGGTATGATGTATTTTTACAAGGTACTGATTTCAGACCTTGACTAAATGCAGCATGTTGTGAAACAAGGTTACTTTGATTTATTTTTTTCTAATGATTGTGATGTGGATGGATATTCTTTTGCATGACATGAAGCATGTCTCTCACTGTTTATGAATTTTGGCTCAGCTGAGAACACACACTTACAGAAGAGGGTGATTTTAGTGCAATGTTTATTTATTTTCTAAGATTGTTTTTAAGTTTTTGTGACAACTTATTTATTTATAATTCAGGATTAGTGGGTTTTTTTAAAAAAAAATTACATCTCAGTTTAGATTCCATTGAGGCAAGTGCTAGACGGTGCTCCAGCTACACAATACACTCCCCCTCCAATGGCAAGCACAATACATTGCAGAGTGGTGAATAGGCAGCATCTGGTCCAAAAGTATAGGCTCTGATGAGCACATAATGACAATGCACTGTCAGACAGTACAGACATAGGTTCATAGGTGGGTACTAGGCTATCGGCCTAGCCAAAAAGGTACCCTGGCTTTCGCCACCCAAGAAAATTATTTTCCTGTGCCCCTGTCAAGCAGAGCCACAGAGGTGATCCCCGGGGTGAATTTCCTATTTCCCATCCAATCATCAAGGTTTTTCTTGAAGAGTGCTAATGAGGAGCTTTGTTTGATATAGATAGGTGGTTTGTTCCAGAATGTGGGAAGTCTCTGGGACAGGAATCTATCCCTCCAGCATGTTCTGTTTATTGCGGTGACAAGGTTTAGGTCCCTAGAGCATGTAGCTCGGAGGGATTGGAATTTCATTAAGTGTAGTATATCCAACAGCTCTGGGTTTGATATAGCTTTGTATGTTAGGCAGAGATCACCTCTGAGTAGGTGATATGTGACGGAGTAAAACTGGAGTTTTTTGAGACAGTTCTGCATAGGGCATCTGTTTCAGGCCAGTAATCCTCTTTGTGAGGTATTTCTGAGGTATTTCCAGTTGTTGTAGATGTCTTATGAGGTACATACCAAAAGGGGCGCTCTACTCTTATAGTGGGTCTAACGAGTGACGAGTAGAGGGGAACAATGACCTTTTTTTTCCTGGATGAGAAACCTTTTGTGATCAGGTGTGCCATGTAGAAGGATTTCTTGACTACTGTGGCAATGTGATTATCAAAGGAGAGACTACTGTCCACCTGTGTCCCAAGGTCTCCTATCACACTTTCAGTGTTAAGTAGACTACCACCTATGTGGTAGCTCATGGGTACAGAGTTTTTACCAAAGGGGATGACAATGCACTTTTTGGCAGTGAGCTTGAGGCCATGGCTTTGACATCAGGCATCTGTCTCAATGAGGCCCTTTTGTAGGATATCCACATCAATAGGAGTTTCATTTATGGCTCCTAGTTTGCAGTCATCTGAGAACTTCATTAGCCAAAGACCTTCTGTGTTAGCCTGTACTTCAGAAAAGTCGATACCAAACAGGAGAGGACCCAGGACTGAACCCTGTGGTACTCCACTTGTCACTGTTCTGAAGTCGGATTTGGAGTCTGCTACTTTCACAGTGTGGGTTCTGTCAGTGAGCCAATTGGCAACCCATCTTGTGACATAGGGATTTATACTTAGTTTAGTGAGTTTATCTATAATTCCAGAGTGGGGGATGGTGTCAAAAGCCTTGGCGAGATCTAGATAAGGCTGTGTGAACCCACCTTACCCTCGTCTATGGCATTGGTGACTGCTTCAAAGAAGTCTATCAGGTTTAGGAGACATGATCTGCCTTTTACAAACCCAAACTGGGTGGGGTCCAGAGTTTGGAGATTACCAATGTCTTTGTTTATAAGTTCCATGATGATACGTTCCATGGCCTTGCAGACCAGGCTCGTTAGGCTAATTGGGCAGTAGTTCCTAGGGTCTGTGGTAGCTCCCCCTTTGTGGAGTGGGATAACCGTTGCTGTGTGCCATTCAGTGGGCACAAAGCTTGAGGTGAGGCTATGATTGAACATGGTGCTTAGGTGGGGTGCCAGTTCATTCTATAGTTCGTGTAGAATGCAGCCTGGGATGTTGTCAGGTCCCATGGAAGCTGTGTCCTTGGCTTTGGAGAGTGTGTTTTTTACCTGTGCAGCCGTGATTACAGGAACTTTGCATTCTTCCGGTATAAAGATGGGCCCTTTAGGGGGTGAGAGGGGGGTAAAGTTAGCACTGAACCTATCTGCCAGGATGTTGGCAATATCAGTTGGTTCTGTATATTTAGTGCCATTGTGCTGTAACTCAGAGCAGATCTGAGTGTTGCCACTGAGATTGACATAGCTATAGAATGCTTTGTGGTTGTCTTTAAAATCAGTGATGATTTTGTTTTCCTAACTAGCTTTGGAGGATTTTATGAGGGATCTCAGCTTCTTACTGTGGCTGACCAGGGAGTTCCTCCAATCATGGGATTTTACTATTTTTTGCAACAGTTTCTTTCTTCTGTTGTAGAGTTTGTTTATGGTAGGGGACTACCAGATTGGCTTCCTTTTTTTGGAGGATAGCATCTTGGTTCTGTTAGGGATAGCACAATCCATGCACTCATGTAAGTGCTTATAAAGTGCATTTGTGTAGAATTCAGCAGTCGTACCTCTTGTCCATGTGGATGATTCATGCAGTGTGAATTACAGGCTTCAAATGTTATTGTATGGTCATGCCTCACTGCACATCTGACATTTATACATACTACACTAAACAAAGAGTGGAGTGGGTCGCTGTAGTCATTTATTTAGTAATTTATCTAGATTTGTTGAACAGTCTAGAGTGTTGATCTTCATGGATCTATTTCAGGCCCAGTCTGGATGTATAAACAGTGCAATTAAAATAGTAAAAATAGAAATGAAAACATAGTTAAAAATGCAATTCAATGAAAGCAGAACAATTACAAATGAGAACACAAAAGTACAATTTACAAATTAAGGCATAAAAGTATGCATTCTAGATCAGCATCAGGCAAATGTACATCTCCATGGTGGAGGTAAAGTTGCTATAAATACAGTGAGAGGTAGACATTTACAATGCATCTCTAATTACATCAATGAAAAAACACCTTAGTTTTAGAAACTGTGAGAGTAAGAAGACAGGTTGCAGACTGTAGGGGATATAGGATTTGGTTGTCTTATGTGCATAGGTGGCAAGGGACACAGTAATACCTGTCAGTCAACCCTTCCTTTGTTGGGTGTGCATGCTTACGGAGGTAGAGATGTGGATATCTCAGTTATGGGTATTCTGTATAAAAGACAGCCTCCTTTAATGAGGTGTGAGAGCTACTATATGGTCTTGACTTACTAACCCTAGGGCTGTATTCAGATGCAAGACCAGGACCATACAAAGGCAGGTATGTTGTTTAACTAGGGCTGGGATAAAGATGAATTCTGTTGCTAAAATATCCTGGCCACTGGTGGTTGGATGCCATCACTGCCTATGATGTGGTGTGGTACAAGAAATGGAAATAGCTGTGACCCTGTGATGATGCCCCCACACATGCACCCAAGTATGCACCAGACTCAGATTTTGACAATATTTGCAGTGTAAGCAGTGATGGCCACACTTGCAAGTCTCCATAGGGAGGTGGACACAGTAACAGGGTGTGCCACCACAGGCTTCATTTTCCTTGAGGAAAACATTTCCTGCCTCTACTGTCCACCAGAAATGCTACCACCTGTGAATTTAGTGTGTATATGCAGGACTTCATATCACAGAGAACACTGATAACAGCATACACATGGTGGATGGAGGTATGATAGCATAATGTAAGTATGAGTAATCCCACAAATGTATGGTTTGATGACAAGAGTGAGGCGGGTAGTAATTGCTATAACATTTGTTGTACTTGATAGACAATGTCACGCATGTAAACATATCAATGATAAGACAATTGCCTATAGTGAGGTACAGGGAAGATGTTAGTGGCTGCTGCTAAGATGAGAGATGACTACTGGTGCACAGAGTAAAACTGTACACGGGGAATAAACTTTCTGTAAAGGTAGAAGCATGTACAGAGGCAAGTAAAGCAGATACTATGGGCAGCCGTGCTACCTGAGAAAATTTTGATCAAGTAACACATATAAGTACAGTCTATACCATAATGATGATAATGCTATTTGGTTGGAAGAGTGATAAATACAGCTTACCTCATAGGTTCATGGGTGTGTACTAGACTAACAACCACAAGGGCCTTTTTAAGCCTAACGATGCATCTCAAATCTCTGACAAGTTCTGGTACCCTTGATAAGTATAAGTAGGGACTTGGGAGGTGAAGCATTTACAAGCAGAAACCTGGCAGATGAACCATATACACGTTGCCTGTTTCCATTAGAGACATAGGTGCCAAACCAGGGATGAATTTCCTGTTCCCCATCCAGTTGTCCAAGTTACACCTGAATTGGGTTAAGGAGGAACTCTACTTCACATGGATGAGGAGCCTGTTCCAGAGAAGGGGTATTCTCTGGGATGCATACCTGTCTCTCCAGTAGGTTCTGTTTATATCACGGGCAAGGCTTAAGTGTTTAAAACAGGTAATTCTGGTGTTGTTTGTTTTGCAGATATGCAAGAGATCCATCAGAGGGGATCAGACAATGCCTTGTATGCCAGGCATAGATCTCCTCTCAACAGTCTGTAGGAGACAGAATACAGGAATAGGTGGTCTGGATAGAAGTTGTTTATGCCCTGTATCCTTTTATTGAGGAACCTTGGGGATGTTCCAGTTGTTGGGTATGCCTGGTTAGGTACATACCAAAGGAGGCATTGTACTTAATGATAGGTCTGATAAATGCAGAATACAGTAGAATAATGACTTCCTTGGACCTAGATGCCATACCTTTGTTTATAAGTTGCACAACATCAAATTATTTCCTCACTACTATAGACATAGGTCTATATAGGATACATAGGATGATTAAAGGGCTATATTACTATCTATGTCTGTCACCAAGTCCCTGACTACTGGGTCAACACTTTGAGGTGTGTTATCAATATGATAGTTACCAGGGGTGGATGAGCTCCCAAAGGATAGTATTATGCATTTCTTGGCACTTAGTTTTAGTCCAAGACTCTGGCACCAGCTGTTTGTCTGCATCAGCCCTTCCTGGAGAACATTTGTGTCGGTGGGCAATTCAATGACAGACCCTAATTTGCAATCATATGCAAATTTAGTGAGCCAGAGGCCATTGACGTTAGCCTTGACTTCGGAGAAGTAAATGCTAAAAAGGAGTGGTCCCAGGACTGGTGAGACTTGTGGGTTTGTAGTTTCCATGGTCAGTAGATGGTCCACCTTTGTGCAGAGGGATGACTGTTGGCATAAGGCATAAAGGTTACAGTTAAATAGGCATTCCAGAGGGCCTGATAGCATGAAACATGACCTATTTAGAAGGCATCCTAGGATATTGTCTGGGACAATTGATGCAGTGTTCTTGGACTTAGTAAGAGCATTAAGGACCGGTTACCTAGTGATGGAAGGGGGAGTAATATTTGATGGGGTCTATATTACGTGATCAAATGCTAAGGTGATCGAACACCTAAACATCGACCACGTAATATCGAACTGCAAAACAGCGAACGGCACCGGGAAATGTTACTGTTGGCCACAAAAAAAATAAACTTTACAGCCAAACTAAGTGGGCCTAACTAAATATACCAACTCTGAGATCGCTCCACAGTGGAGAAAATGGCAAAATCCAGCGAACAGCCTAGGGGAATATTTCCCTGCATTAAATTGGCTGTTCGTTGTTTTTTGCTTTCGATATTATGTGGTTGATCTTTAGGTGTTCGATCACCTTAGCATTCGATCATGTAATATAGACCCTATTTAATGGTATTTTCTGAGGGAAGGTTGATGGGAAGAGAGAGGTAAAGTTAGAGCTGAATTTGTGAGCTCTGCATACAACTGTGTATTGCCTTTGAGGTTGCAGACATAGCTAAAGATTGCTTTGTGGTTGTCTTTGGCTTGGGAGGCCAAACTTATCTCAAATTTGACTTTGGTAGACTTTATTTGTCCTCTGAGTTGCTTGTTTAGTTTTGAGTGTGCTTTTCTCCTGCTGGGTGCTGCACCTCCTAATTTTGGCCATGGTTTTCTTTCTTCTGTTATACAGCGTACTGAAGTTATGATTTCACCAGGGTGGCTTGTTTTTTGAGCTAGTTCTGTACTTCTTTCTGGTGGGTACATATGCCTGTATGCAGCTATTAATATGCTTGTGTAGGGTTTCTGTTAACAGTTCTGCATAGGCAGCAGTGTTCTCAGGGTTACGAGGGCTTGAAATTTTGCCAGGTTATCGCTTAATAGTAGGAAGTTAGCCTCAGATTAATTCCTGAATATTCCAGGGTTAGCTGGGGTTCCAGGTTTTATTTTACTTCAAAGAAGACCATTTTGTGGTCTGACCTTACCAGAGAAGGCATTACAGTATGGGGGTGCAGCAGTCTCCCATATTAGTGAGGACCAGATCCAGTATGGTTGCACCCCTGGTTGGTGTATTGACAGTCTGGTCCTGGAAGTTTGTGTTTACAAAATCCAGGAATCTCTGTGCCTGCACATTTGATGTCGTATATGATTCACAGTTAATAGTGGGGTAATTTAGTCACCCATGCATATGGTATGGGGTTGGATGGTGAGTGTTTCCAACAAGTTTGAATAAATGGTATGAGTTTCCTGGGTCATAGATGGGGACGTATAGCTAGCAAGGAAGCAGTATGGAATTTTGCATACTGGTGATTTGAACATGGAGAAGCTCAAGTCCATTGTCCTGTTAGACCAGCCTTGAGGTATACATAGTATTGATATAAATCAAAACCCCTCCACCTTTACTTTCTGTTTATGTAGTAGTTGGTCTAAATGTGTAGAAGGCATTATAATCTTGCACTGTTGATATGCTCTCAGTGGCTTTAAACCAGTTCTCAGTGAGCACACAGGCATCACTGTTCTCTAGGATGAAGAGAGGTTTTGATTTGCTATGTTCGAAGTACTTCTAATTTGGCATTTGCATAAAAAAGACACTATGGGGGAGGACAATGTTTTAGATAATATTTGAAAGCCTAACTGGGAGAGGTGTAGACCATCCATGGCAAAGCAGTGTGGTCTGCTGACCATCTCCATCCATGCTGACAAATATCAGTCATCTTTTTTTCATACTATGATATCATACGTCATAAAATGCTGCTCAGTGCTAGGCTAATACCAGCCTGGGACACACATTCTGAGTGCCATGATGTCTCTCTTCATATAGTCTAGGTAGGTATGTTACAGGTCATTTATGCCCACATGGACTATGACTGAATCATACTGGTACTTGTGTTCCAATGACCTGAGTGCATGAATAATGTGGCGGATCATGGCCTCTGATAAGCAACTGACTGTGACTTTCTCCTTAGTCAGCCTAGTGATGGAGACATCAATGTATCTCACAATGGAGTCTCCAATGACTAGAATGTTGGATTCTGTAGTGGCTTGCCTTAAGGACTTAAAAGTGGGTACTCCCTGAGATGGGATTGTATGTGTTGATGTGGGTGTTGTTTTGAAAGACTGCATTCGGGGTTGCTGAGGGTGTTATGTGTACTATATCTAGGAGGTCTTTGGGGTTTAGGAAAGTTACTTTAAAGTCCCTCAGCATATGTGGGTCTGTGTGTCTCCTTTGAATTTTATGTGACGGGTGCAGCGTGAGTAGTACCAACATCCTTTAATGACATTAAGAGTGCTTTTATGTGACAGCTTTGCCTCCAGTGATACTGCGTAAATACATCTCTCGCACACCATATCAGTTTGTTTGAGAATTAAATGGTTGTCAGTAAACACGAGACAAATTCTGCATTGCTTCAAGTTGCCCATATCCACTAAGCTAGTAATGGAGACAGTGGGAAAGTTCATATCCATGGCAACAGACCCTTTTTATTGATTAGACAGTTGGAGTGAGACTATAAAGTAAATGCCAGAGCATATGGTTTGCAGCTCTGTGGGCAGTGCTTATCACTGCAATCTAGTTGTCCTGTGTGCAACCTGGTATTGTTGAAAATTCAATGGTGCTTTTACAGGAAAAATGTCAACTCAAGGTGTCTGTGGATATACAGGGCACCGTCGAACACTTGACAGGAAACTAATAAGAAGAGGCTAATGATTTTTTGGTAAAGTATTTAGGCAGATAGTCTGAAGTTAGAAACAAATCAAACAGTACTTACTGCAAAGAAAGAATTAGCTTGTTAAGAATGATGAAAATGTCAAAGGACTATATAGATATTAAAGAATGTTCCGAATACTCCACTTTTGACAGTGATAATTCAGGACTGAGTAAGCCCGTGATGTGTGACTTGGTGTACAGAATGGCAGCAAATCCGCAGTCTGCTCCTCTGTAAGCCTGAATGAGTGATAGGTATGCAAATTAGTTCAGGTGGCATGAGTGAGTGAATAACTTTATGCTGAAGCTCTGCATCTATTACATAAAGCACAGAGTGGCACCTATATACACAAACACACACCAGCCATCCCATTGTTATACTTATTCGTGTGTTGTATGCACATCTCAACTTTTTGCAGCACAAGTTGTACAAAGTAAAATTTAGAGTAATGCTAAGGGTGTGGTTTACATGCCAACATATTATATCTTAGCAACCTGCCACCATGTTATAAGTGTTTTCATTGCAGTGACTATTTGAGCTATATCCCAGAGAAGACCACATATATGGAATATGTTGGAGAATAAAACAATCCTGTATCTTCACTAACAATATAGGTTCATAGGTTCATACTAGGCTATCTGCCCTGGGGCAATTATAAGCCTAGCCTGATTCTGTATGGCTTACGCCACCCCTTGATTTGAGTATACTGTGCCCTTTTAAGGTTTAGTTTACTGTGCCTCTGTCTAATAGTGACACGGGAGTAATCCCTGGGACAAACCTACGATCCCCCATCCACTTATCGAGATTCTTCTTGAAGAGATTCAGTGAGGTGCTCTGCCTCACATGAACTGGAATTCTATTCCAGAGTGAAGGGAGCCTCTGGGTTATGAACCTGTCCCTCCAGCAAGTTCTATTTATTTCTGTGTTGAGGTTCAAGTCCCTCGAGCGTGTGGCTCTAAGGGATTTAGATTTACTGAGGTGGAGCATGTCCATTAATTCTGGATTTGACATAGCTTTGTATGTCAGGCATAGATTGCCTCGAAGTAGGCGGTATGCAACTGAGTAGAGCTGGAGTTTTTTTAACCGAGCAGCATATGGCATCTGTTTGAGACCCTTGATCCTCTTGGTGAGATACTTTTGGGGTCTTTCTAATTGCTGCAGGTGTCGGGTAAGGTACATCCCAAAAGGGGCATTGTATTCTATGATGTGCCTGATGAGGGATGAATAAAGGGGCACGATTACCTCTCTTGATCTAGATGTGAAACCCTTTGTGATGAGGTGGGCTATGTAGAGGGTCTTTCTAACCACTTTGGCAATGTGGTTTTCAAAGGAGAGATTGCTATCAACTTGTCAATCAAATATAGGAAAAGGCTACTGGAACCCCCCCCTGTGAAGATTCATTCCATAAATTTGACACCTGGTGTGACCTGGATAAAGAGTTATCCTCTCTCACAGGTGTACCCAGGTCAGGGAAACAGTGCAGGCATTGTTACAATGGTCTGCTAATCTCAGTTCCTGGAAAGTGGACAATAAGACGTACAAACCACATAGAATTTTAAGTGCATAATGTGTTGGCTGCTTTACTTTTTCTGGAAGGGGTATTTTGTGTTCAGATGTGTCCCTTTGCTGTAGGAAAGAGTACATTACTGGCTTTTTTCTTTGGCGGATGTTTCGACCACACATTGTGCTTTGCCAAGGCTGTCTGTTAGTATCACTTACACATCAGAGGTGATGCATGTACCCCTTCTGTGTGGTGAGGGTGGTGGTGTCAATTGTTGTGATATGCCTAGGGATGCATGTTCTGCCTGGGCACTACTTGTGATGGTGTTACTGTCACACTCTACCTGTGGTGATTGTGTACCTTTCCCAGTTTATGTGTATGTAAGCATGTCTACACACTTTCTCATACTGGTCTTGTGGCTGGTATGCCCTAATATATACATACACACACACAAGATTATGCCTTGTACTTGACAATTTGACACTGTTGCTGTCAATCTGTGTCCCCAGATCTCTTATAATGCCTTCAGTGTTCATTGGGCTCCCATCGATCTGGCAATTAGTGGGAACTGAGTTTTTCCCAAAGGGGATGACTGCATTTTTTGGCATTAAGTTTAAGGCCATGGTTTCGACACCAGTCATTGGTCTCAGTGAGGCCTTTCTGTGGGATGCTTGCATCCCTTGAGGAGTTAATAATGGTTCCCAGCTTGCAGTCATCTTTGAACTTGGTCAGCCAGAGTCCCTCTCTGTTGGCCTGGACTTCTGAGAAGGAGATACCAAACAGGAGAAGATCCAGGACCGATCCCTGTGAGACTCCACTCATGACTGGTCGGCAGTCTGGGGTTGATGCCTAGCTTGGTGAGATTATCAGTAATTCCTGAGTGAGGAATGGTATCAAATGCCTTGACCAGATCGAGGTAGGTTGTATGAACTGCCTTACCTTCATCCACACCTCTGGTGACTGACTCAAAGAAGTCAACCAGGTTGAGCAGGCATGATCTACCTTTCACAAAACCAAATTGCATGGGATCTTGCGTTTGGAGATTCCCTATAGCTTGTTAATTAGGTCCATGATGATGCACTCCATAGCCTTACATATCAGGCTCATCAGGCTAATGGGGTGATAATTTCCAGGGTCTGTAGTCGCTCCTCCTTTATGGAGAGGGATGACTGTAGCAGTGTGCCATTCAGTAGGGACAAAGCCTAAGGTGAGGCTCTGAGTGAACAGGGCACATAGATGTGGTGCCAGTTCACTTTGGAATTCATGCAGAACACAGCCAGGGATATTGTTGGGTCCCATGGAAGCAGTATTCTTGGCCTTGGACAATGCAGCTTTAACCTGTGCTGCAGTAATGCTGGATGCCTGGCATTTTTCCAGTATTGCAATTGGTCCTTGGGGGGAGGGGTAAAGTTGACATTGAATGTGTCAGCCAGTATGTTGGCAATATCTGTTGTCTCATTATAGGAGGTATTATTGTGCAGTACCTCAGAGCAAATATGGGTATTGCCATGGAGACTCTTGATATAACTATAGAAGGCTTTGTGGTTGTTTTTAGTGTCTGCCGCAATTCTGCCTTCATAGCTGGCTTTGGAGGTTTTGATGAGGGATCTCAACTTTTTGTTGAGGCTAATAAGGAAATTTTTCCAGTCTTGGAATTTTACCTTTTTCTGCAACTGTTTCTTCCTTCTGTTGTAGAGTTTATTAATGGCAGGGGACCACCAGATTAGCTTCCTTTTTTTGGAGGAGAGCATCTTGGTTCTGTTGGGTATGACTAGTTCCATGCATTTATGTACGTGTTCATACAGTGCACTGATGTGTGATTTGACAGTCATGCACCTATTTTCCATTGGCATGGGGCCTGTGAAGTTAGCCACCTCTGTTTTAGGCATCCAAAGTCAGCTTTAGAGAAGTTTTTCATGGTGGATACCTTTGCGGGGGGGTTTACATGGTGATTAGTTTGTGGTCGGATCTAACCAGGGAGAAATTGACTCATGGTATAGAGCAACGGTGACCCATGTTAGTAATAACCAGGTCAAGGATGTTGCTTCCTCTAGTGGGGGTAAGAATGAGCTGGTCGACGGCATTGGAATTTATGAATTCCAGGAAGTGTTGGGCCAGTGCATTGGTACATGAGTAGTTTTCCCAGTTGATGGAGGAGTAGTTGAAGTCACCTAGTATGAGAGTGTTGGGTTGGAACTTAATAGTTTCCAGGGTGCTTAGGAATGTGGGGTGAGAGTCTTGGGACATGATTGCAGACCTATAGCAGGCTATGACCTGAATCGGCATGTTACCCATTGTTAGTTGTTCCTGGAGTATCTCAGATGCATTGTGCTGGGCTACTAGTTTGGAGGTGTGCATATCCTTTATGAATATGGAGATACCACTGCCTTTGGAGCTTCGGTCCATGTTCTGGGGCTGAAAGGTGTGGAATGAGTTATAGCCTCGTAGTGCAGTGGTGCTTTCTGCTGCTTTAAACCAAGTCTCTGTTACAGCACAAATGTCGATGTTCTCCATTTTGAGGAGTGCTTCGAGTGAGTGCATCTTAGACTTGTAGCATTGAGCAGCATGACCCTCAGATTGCATTTCTTTATAGCTGTTACCATGGTAATTTGGTCTTTGGAACACCACTTAAAAAAGGCATTATAGGGGTAGCAAGAGCCTTAGCCAGTACCTGGAAACCCAGGGGTGACAGATGCAGGCCATCTGTGGCAAAGCATTGAGGTCTGTCAGTCATGTCATCCCAAGGAGTCACATACTGGATCCCCTTAGAATGACACCAGAAACTTAGACAATTGTTGAAGTCAATCATTTTCTGTTTGTACTGCGGTATCATTCTGCAGTCCAGCTAATGGCTCACTACATACAAATGTTAGCTGTCATTCAGTGGCTGGTGTTGCCATGGTTTGCACGAAAAAAAATTCTCATGACAGCATACTCAGATGTTAGCTACTGGGATTTGTGAGGGAGGGGTAAATACAGTTTGTTAATACAAATAACATTTGCACAAAGTCAATAAGAAATGCTCTTTTTAAAATTTTTTAACTAACTGATGCGTCATCATTGTGGATTGATAGAGGACATCAAGGGTTTGCCTTGAAATAGATGCCAGTCATCTCAAACCTTTAGATATGGAAATGACACAATTTGAGTAAGACAAATTGTGGGTAATATGGTGTGTAACCAGGGAACTGCACCACTTCTATCTGCATCACCTCATTCGCCAGAAAAGGCATTGTGAGGTCTTTCCCACTAGAAAAATGACTAATTGGTATTAGTGACTGGTAATTTGGGATGTTGTATAACTTACTTGGAATTACATAGAAAAACAGACTCACTTATGGGTGCATAGATTGCCAAGGATGTGAGACGGAACACTGTTTGTACTTGAGTCATTGGGTCCTTCTACTTAGGCAGCACTAATTCCAGTGATGATTCTAGAACTTTGAACCACCACAGTTCTGCCCAAGGCAGCTTTCTTGGGATCTTGTCATCTGCATCCCCAAAGCTTAGGAATGAGGATTAGGACTGTTTCCTCATCTCTAGCGTCTTAGCAACTGTCTCACTGCAAACATCGGGTCAGTTGTGCTGCATCCTTATCTGAATATGAACTGCTCATCACCCTCATTACATTGTACTACCCTCTATATCCATTTATGATTCACCCTCTTCATAGCTTTCATGTAATGTGACTGCAGTATGATGCCTCGGTATTTATCATAGTTGTGGATGTCCCATTTGTTCTTGTTAACTGGTAGAAGCATGATTCTTTAACACTCACCCAGGGTGCACCTTTCTCTACACCTGCTACAAGTAGCTTCAGGAGCCAATTCTCCCCTACCTCAGCCCGCATTTGTAAGATATCCACTGTGACCTCCACTGAGCCTGCTGCTTTGCCTGACTTCATTTCCCATAGTGAAAGTCTTATTTCTTCCAGGATGGTATCCTGTTTGACTATTGTGGCCTGTTTCTGGGGAAGTACAGCATCTGTGGGGTTAATGTGATTGTTAAGCTGCTCAAAGTACTCCCTCTATCTGCCTTTGATGTCCTGCAGAATGGTGAGCATGTTGTTTGTGCCATGCCTTATGAAGTGTGCCTGTCAGTTTTCTTTATCTGGATGTAGTACCCTTGCAGTCTGATGTAGTGTCCTTGTGACAAATACAGAGTCTCTTTGCAGTAGCTGGCAGAGTGCCTCCAATGCCCTTTTCTATGCTAATGCAACTGCTCTCTTACCTTCCTTGTTAGTCAACCTCCATTCCTTCCTAGCCTGGGTGGTCAATCCACTCTTTCTGTACTCTGTATTTCTTTCATGGAGATCCTGGACTGCTGCATTACACCACATGGTTTCCTTATGTACCTTATAAACATACATGTACAGGCCATAACTCTGTTCAGTACTCCTGACACATGCTGTTTTAAGGTGATGCCAGTCTTCCTGTAGACCTATTTCCACCACTTCTTAGGGAGGTGGAGCCATGACTAAATACTTGAAAACTTTCACAGTTTATCTCCAGTCAACTTCCTGGTCTTCACCCTGATCTCTGTTGACCTTAGCACCCTCCTTGCCCACTGCTTGCAGCTGCTTGCAGAAACCGGTGGTTTATGCTGTGGGCTAGCTGTTTCACTGAGGAAGACTATGCAATCTATGTTGATACCCCAGTACCCTTTTCTCATTAGGGGAACTTTACCTGAGTTGGAGATAGGCCACTCATGTATGTGAACTTGTGACTGTCTCTCTTAATGAAGCATGTTATTGCTACTATCAAGCCATTTGTAAGACAGAATTCTAGAACAGTCTCTCCATTCTTCCTGTTGCCCCCCCCCCCCCATGTTGAGCCAGGCAGTCCTGATTTCCTTTGCTGTCTGACATGATATGTGCATTCAAGTCATCCATTATCTAAACCGATTCATGATGTCCAACTTGATCTAGTATGTCCTGTAAACTGATGTCTGGCTGCACTCTTTGGCTCACTGTCACAACTCAGCTGTGGGGCATAGGATGAGATTACAATTACTGCACTATCATTACACTGGAGTCTGATTGGCATGTCACTTAATCAAACAGTAGCCCTCATTCCCTTCTGAACACTTTCTCTTACCACAATTCACAGAGCATTTGTAGCCTGTTCTCCTACAGAGAAGTAGACTGTGGATCCCAAGCCAAGTAGCTTGGATGCAATGCCCTTTCATCTTGTCACCTGGAAACATTGGATGTCCATCCTCCTCTGTAGCATCATGTCATCCATTTCCAAACTGCGTCCTGTCAGTGAACCTACACTGAGTAGCAACTGACAGGTCATTTTTTGCAGGTTCGTTAGTAATGCCTCCAGTTGTAGTTCAACACAGCTGCCAAAGAAAACTCACAATGGGTTACAATAGGCCAGCCATTACCTTATTAACGTAAGGTTGCTGAGTTTTATGGGAATCACACAGCCAATACAGAGCACGCACACACTTTATGGAGTGCATTCAAACCTTACCATAATCCTTGTTTTTGGTAGTGGATGACAGTTAACAGAAGTAAGCAGTAAAATTCCTACTTAGCACCTATCTTTGTTTGCATCAAAAAAGGAAGTGTGGTGATATCTTAAAAGGAATATAATTTTTTAAAAATATATACTGAGGTTAGAAGACGCTCTAAATGTGCTGTGAGAACTATACACATGATCAAGTGTCATATCTTTTTTCCCTAACCGTTTTTGCCCAGTTGTCATTAGTGATTAGAGACACTGATGCCAGGTTGTTACACGTGATTTGGTGGACCTACATTGATATAGCAGAAGAAAGGGGTTTACAGTGGTGCTTCATTTGATTTTAGTAATGCATTACACGTGGTCAGTATGCACAACTACACAGCAGTGGCTTCACTTCATCTAACATGTTCCGGATAAGGCATGCATGTCTGTATTCATTGTCAGGAAGACGTTCTCACAAAGTATAGATATTTGACATTTGACATTGTGCTATAAACTGTACCTGGAAGCCACAGTGATACTGCTATGGGATCTGATGCAGAGAGAAGGGGAGTTCTGATGACTGCACTTTAGTATGTAAAAGTGCCACAGTATAGTGTGAACAGTAGTCAGTGTCACCCATAATGACGGACATCCATTTCTTGACGGGTCTTACTTTGTGATTTTCATAAACAGTTTGGTATACCTGTAAGGAAACCAATAATGTAAAGTGAGATGGTATAGAGGAATAGTAATTGCAGAAATATGGCTGTCCATTTGATTGTAGCTACTTTCTGGTGAGCTGTGTAAGCTTAAATGTAACTGTTTGGTGACAGAAGACCTAGGTAATTATTGATGTGCATTTCTTCTTTGGTTTAAAAGCCTGCTTCCTAAATGAACTCTGCACTTACCTCATCTAATGCTATTAAGATTCCTGTGAATATGGTAAGCCACTGTCTGTGACTTAGGGTTCCCATGCATTTGCATCACACCTTCTTCATCTTCTGTTGATGAACAGTCAATTGAAGTTATTCACTGAGGAGCCGTGATGTCTGCATAATGAATTCATCTCAGCATGATACCTGTTAGCTCAACTTGTCCCTTCCTGTACTGAAAGCTAGAGTCATTGTTATTCATCAGGCGTCACAAGTTATGCACTTGTAGATGGTAAGATAGCTGAAAGGTGTGTTCTCTGCATAAATGCTCTGGATACTAATTTTACAGAATGTCTTATTTTCTTGGTTTTAGCTCAGCTATTTAAAACCTAAATTTTGCCCCTTGTGCACTTTTTTTTAATGAAGCCAAAGCCATACCCATATCCTACAAACTGTTGCTCATTTGCTCTGCTGATGTTCCTGGGATAAAGGGCCTCTCATGCTTTATCCCTGCTTTATGAACTAAATTCATACGATAATTGAATTGCAACAGTCACAATTACAGAAAAAAATGACTGTTGTGAAAACCATACTGTTAGAGGTAGTCTGGTTTATATAGCTTCTTGGAGAAAAGTGTTAATTTCTGTATATTGATGATTAGAAAACAAAAACAATTTTGAGAAAGAGCAAGAACAGTATGCACAATGTGGAAGAGTGAGAGTAGGCACTGCATAGCAAGAAGTAAAGGATATACTAAGTTGCTTCAAAAACATCATACCAACAATGAATATGTGCACACAACAGCAGTAGTAACTACAAATAGAAGGACACATCAGTGGCATGCCTAATGGATAAAAATGCAGAGGACTGCAATTCTGTCTAAGGCAAAGATGAATATTAATTTTGTTTAGAGTATGAATTTGCAGTCCTAGCTAAATCTCTCGGTGGCCCAGATTAATTGTTATCTGTGTATGTTACGGGCATGTTCAGAGGAATAGACATCTATACATTAAAGATTGCTAAAAGCATATTTCTGCCATGACTTACTGTGAAAGTGCTATTCAGATGATAGATGTAAAGAGAGAGATGAGGGAACAGTTTCAGATGCACACTTGGCTGACTGCAAGCAACTCTGGTATGTATTGTCATTCAAATTAGCTGAACCTAGCAGGGCAGGAAATGTGAAACTCTTCTAGTTGAGGGTGGGAATATGGGAGGAGTAGCTTGAGAAGGAACTGAAACAGATCAAATTTGAATGTCTAAATAAACCCTGCTATCTCAGCAATGAGCTGGCAGTTCTGGAAGATTTTTTCACAGAATGTGTATCACATTGTAAGGAAACATTTGTAAAAGGCACTGTGTGACAGTAAATGATACTTTTACTGAGGCCTGTCAAACTTAGCTGCTCTTTCCTCTTCTTCCATTCTAAGTGAATGGAAGTCTTATATGACAGCCCAGCTATGGGCACTGTATTCTCAGAAACAGTGGACAGTGGGTAAGATTTTTCTTTAGAAGTCAACAAACTCTCATCAGGATGTCTGCCCCCAGGAGGTCAGTCAGGGTTACAAACTGAATAAAATTACTAGTAACTACTTCTGTCTGGTGCATACAGGTTTGCAATGAGCCAAACTTAAGGAAAAGTTAAAAAATATATATTTTTCAAAAAATTTCCAGTAGTGCTCCTTTAATATTCAGTGAAAAAACATAAATAAAATGCAGTACTACATGAAAAAATGCAGATAAAAATGTACTTAAATTCACTTATATGTCCAGTTAAATGCAGGTAGATTTTAGCCAGCCAAAGCTCAGATATTTTAGTAGAAAAAACACAAGATTCAACACTTATATGGCAAGACAAACCCCGTAGGGTAGGAGTTAAACACAGAATATCAGTGAAATGAAATTACATCCCACTGCTACCAATGGCCATTCTAAAAAGCTCTCTGTAGAGACACAGAGCCCACAATATTCAATTCAATTAATATTCAGTGAAAAAAAATAAATGAAATGCTGTACTACATGCAAAACTGATGATAACATTGTACTTAAATTCGTTTATAAGTCCACTTGATTGCCAGCCAAAGCTCAGATAGTTTAGCTGAAATATCACAAGATGTAACACTTATATGGCAAAACAATCCCCCTAGGCTAGGAGTTAACATAGAATATCAATGCAATGAAACTACCCCCACTGCTACCAGTGGTAACGCTTCTAACCAGCTTTCTGTAGAGACACAGAACCTACAATGTTAAATTTTATTAATATTCAGTGAAAAAAATAAATAAAATGCAGTACTATATGAAAACGTGTAGATAAACGTGTACTGAAATTTGTTTATACGTCCAATTGATTACAGGTAGATCATCGCCAGCCCAAGCTCAGATATTTTAGCATTAATAACAGAAGTAACACTTATATAGCAAGACAAATCCCCTAAGCTAGGAGTTAAGCACAAAATATCAATGAAATGAAGCTACCAACCCCCACACTGCTACCAATGGCTACACTTCTAACAAGCTCTCTGTAGAGACACAGAGCCCACAATATTCAATTTAATTAATATTCAGTGAAAAAAAATAAATGAAATGCTGTACTATATGGAAATGTGCAGGTAAAAGTGTACTAAAATTCATTTATACATCCAGTTGATTGCAGGTAGATCTTAGCTGGCCAAAGCTCAGATATTTCAGCAGAAATAATACAAGATGTAACACTTATATGACAAGACAAACTCCCCAGGCTAGGAGTTAAACACAGATTATCAATGAAATTAAACTACCTCCCACTGTTACACTTCTAACAAGCTCTCGTAAGAGACACAGAGCCCATGATATTTAATTCCATTACTATTCAATGAAAAAAATGCAGTACTATATGAAAAAGTGTAGGAAAAAGTGTAATTAAATTTGATTATACATCCACTTGATTGCAGCTAGTTATAAGCCAGCCAAAGCAAAGACATTTTAGCAGAAATAACACAAGATGCAACACTTGTATGGCAAGACAACCCCCCTAGGCTAGGAGTTGAATACAGAATATCAATGAAATGAAGCAAATCCCCCACACTGCTACCAATGGCTACACTTCTAACACGCTCTCTGTAAAGACGCAGAGCCAACAATATTCAATTAAATTAACATTCAGTGAAAAAAAATAAAATGCAGAACTATATGAAAAAGTGCAGATAAAAGTGTACTAAAATTTGTTTATATGTCCATTTGATTGCAGTAAGATCTTAGCCAGCCAAAGCTGAGATACTTAAGCTGAAATAGCACAAGCTGTAACACTTACATATGGCAAGAAACCCCCCTAGGCTAGGAGTTAAACACAGAATATCAATGAAATGAAACTACCCCCACTGCTACCAATGGCTACACTTCTAACAGGCTCTCTGTAGAGACACAGAGCCCACAATATTCAATTCAATTAATATTCAGTGAAAAAAAATATAAAATGCAGTACTATATGCAAAAGTGCAGATAACACTATACTTAAATTTGCTTATACATTCATTGCAGGTAGAGCTTAGCCAGCCAAAGCTCAGATAGTTTAGGAGAAATAGCACAAGATGTAACACTTATATGGCAAGACAAACCCCCTAGGCTAGGAGTAAAACACAGAATATCAATGAAATGCAACTGCCCTGCACTGCTACCAATGGTTACACTTCTAACAAACTCTCTGGAGAGACACAGAGCCCACAATATTAAATTCAATGAATATTCACTGAAAAAAAAAATAAAATGAAGTACTATATGAAAAAAGTGCAGATAAAAGTGTACTTAAATTTGCATATACGTCCAGTTGATTGTAGGCAGATGTTAGCCAGCAAAAACTCAGAAATTGTAGCAGAAATAACACAAGATGTAGCAATTACATGGCAAGACAAACCCCCTAGGCTAAGAGTAAAACACAGATTATCAATGAAATGAAACTACTCCTCACTGCTACCAAAGGCTACACAACTAACAAGCTATCGATAGAGACACAAAGCCCACAATGTTCAATTCTATTAATATTCAGTGAAAAAAAAAAATAAATTCCAGTACTATATGAAAAAGTGCAGATAAAAGTGTACTGAAATTCGCTTATACATCCAGTTGGTTGCATGTAGATCTTAGTCAACCAAAGCTCAGATATTTTAGTAGAAATAACACAAAATGTAAGACTTGTATGGCAAGACAAACAACTAGGCTAGGAGTTAAACACAGCATATCAATTAAATGAAACTACCCCCCCCCCACTGCTACCAATGGCTAGACTTTTAACAAGCTCTCTGTAGAGACGCAGAGCCCACAATATTCAATACAATCAATATTTAGTAAAAAAAAAATGAAATGTAGTACTATATGAAAAAGTGCAGATAAAAGTATACTTAAATTCGCTTATACGTCCTATTGATTGCAGGTAGATCTTAGCTAGTGAAAGCTCAGGCATTTTAGAAGAAATAACACAAGATGTAACACTTGTATGGCAAGACAACCCCCTAGGCTAGGAGCTAAACACAGAATATCAACGAAATCAAACTACCCCAATGGCTACACTTCTAACAAGCTCTCTGTAGAGACAGAGCCCACAATACTCAATTCAATTAATATTCAGTAAAAAATAAAATGCAGTAGTATATGAAAATGTGCAGGTAAAAGTGTACTTAAATTTGCTTATATGTCCAGGTGATTGCAGGTAGATCTTAGCCAGCCTAAGCTGAGATATTTTAGCATTAATAACACAACAAGTAACACTTACATGGCAATACAAATCCCCTAGGCTAGGAGTTAAACACAGAATATCAATGAAATGAAACAACGCCCCACTGCTACCAATGGCTCTACTTATAACAAGATCTCTGTAAAGACATAGAGCTCACAATATTCAATTCAATTAATATTCAGTGAAAAAAACTAAATAAAATGCAGTACTATATGAAAAAGTGCAGATAAAAGTGTACTTAAATTCACTTATATGTCCAGTTAAATGCAGGTAGATGTTAGCCAGCCAAAGCTCAGATATTCTAGCAGAAATAACACAAGATGTAACACTTATATGGCAAGACAAACCCCATACGCTAGGAGTTAAAGACAGAATATCAATTAAATGAAAGTACACCCCATTGCTACCAATGGCTACACTTCTAACAAGCCCTCTGTGGAGACACTGAGCCCACAATATTAAATTCAATTAATATTCAGAAAAAAATGCAGTACTATATGAAAAACTGCAAATAAAAGTGTACTTCAATTTGCTTATACATCCTGTTGTAACAGGTAGATCTTAGCCAGCCAAAGCTCAGATATTTTAGCAGAAATAACACAAGATGTAACACTTACATGGCAAGACAAACCCCCTACGCTAGGTGTTAAACACAGAATATCAATGAAATGAAACTACCCCCCCACACTGCTAGCAATCGTTACACTTCTAACAAGCTCTTTCTAGAGAGACAGAGCCCAAATATACAATTTAATTAATATTCAGTAAAAAATAAATAAAATGCAGCACTATATGAAAAAGTGCAGATAAAAGTGTACTATAATTCGCTTATACATCCAGTTGATTGCAGGTAGATCTTAGCCAGCCAAAGCTCAGATATTACAGCAGAAATAACACAAGATGTAACACTTATATGGCAAGACAAACTCCCTTAGTTAGGATATCAATTAAATGAAAATACACCCCACTGCTACCAATGGCTACACTTCTAACAAGCTCTCTGGAGAGACACAGAGCCGACAATATTCAATTCAATTAATATTCAGTGAAAAAAGTAAATAAAATGCAGTACTATATGAAAAAGTACAAATAAAAGTGTAATGAAATTCGCTTATATGTCCACTTGATTGCAAGTAGATCTTAGCCAGCCAAAGCTCAGATAATTTAACAGAAATAACACAAGATGCAACATTTATATGGCAAGACAAACCCCTTAGGCTAGGAGTTAAGCAGAGAATATCAATGAAATGAAACTAACCCTACTGCTACCAATAGCTATACTTCTAAAAAGCTGTCTGTAGAGAGAGGGCCGGCAATATACAATTCAATTAATATTCAGTGAAAAAATAAATAAAATGGAGTACTATATGAAAAAGTGCAGACAAAAATGTAATTAAATTCACTTATACGTCCAGTTGATTGCAGGTAGAAATTAGCCAGCCAAACCTCACATATTTTAGCAGAAATAACACAAGCTGCAACACTTATACGGCAAGACAAACTCATAGGCTAGGAGTTAAACACAGAATGTCAATGAAGTGCAACTACCCCCCCCCCCCGCTATCAATGGCTACACTTCTAACAAGCTCTCTGTAGAGAGACAGAGCACACAATATTCAATGCAATGAATACTCAGTGAAAAAAAAAATAAAATGCAGTACTATATGAAAAAGTGCAGATAAAAGTCTACTTAAATTCGCTTAGACACCCAGTTGATTGTAGGTAGACCTTAGCCAGCCAAAGCACAGATAATTTTACCAGAAAAAACACAATAATTAACACTTATATGGCAAGACAAACTCATAGGCTAGGAATTAAAGACAGAATATCAATGAAATGAAACTACCCCAACTGCTACCAAAGGCTACAGTACTAACAAGTTCTCTGTAGAGACACAGAGCCAACAATATTAAATTCTATTAATACTCAGTGAAAACAATAAATGAAATGTAGTACTATATGAAAAAGTGCAGATAAAGGTATACTTAAATTCGCTTATACGTCCTGGTTATTGTCAGTAGATCTTAGCCAGCCAAAGCTCCAATATTTTGCAAGATATAACACAAGATATAACACATATATGGCAAAACAAACCCATAGGCTAGGAGTTAAACACAAAATATCAATGAAATGAAACTACTCCCAACTGCTATTAATGGCTACACTTCTAACAAGCTCTCTGTAAGGACACAGAGCCCACAATCTTCAATTTAATTAATATTCAGTGAAAAAAATGAAATGCAGAACTATATGAAAAAGATCAGATAAAAGTGCACTTAAATTCGCTTATACATCCTGTTGATTGCAAGTAGGTCTTAGCCCGCTAAAGCTCAGATATTTTAGCAGAAATAACACAAGATGCAACACTTATATGGCAAGAGAAACAGCCTAGGCTAGGGGTTAAACACAGACTATCAATGAAATGAAATAACCCCCCACTGCTACCAATGGCTACACTTCTAACAGGCTCTCTGTAGAGACACAGAGCCCACAATATTCAATTCAATTAATATTCAGTGAAAAAAATGATAAAATGCAGTACTATATGCAAAAGCGCAGATAAAAGTGTACTTAAATTTGCTTATGCATTCACTGCAGGTAGAGCTTAGCCAGCCAAAGCTCAGATAGATTAGTAGAAAAAACACAAGATGTAACACTTATATGGCAAGACAAACCAACTAGGCTAGGAATTAACACAGAATATCAATAAAATGAAACTAACCTCCCAACTGCAACCAACTGCTACACTTCTAACAAGCTCTCTATAGAGACACAGAGCCCACAATATTTAATTCAATTAATATTCAGTGAAAAAAAATAAATAAAATGCAGTACTATATGAAAAAGTGCAAATAAAAGTGCACTGAAATTCACTTACACGTCCAGTTGACTGCAGGTAAAACTTAGCCAGCCAAACCTCAGATGTTTTAAAAGAAATAACACAAGATGTAACACTTATAAGGCAAGACAAACCCACTAGGCTAGGAGTTAAACACAGGACATCAATGAAATGAAACTACCCCCCACCGCTACCAATAGCTACATTTCTAACAAGCTCTCTGTAGAGATACAGAGCCCACAATATTCAATTCAATTAATATTCAGTGAAAATAAATAAATAAAATGCAGTACTTTTTCAAAAAGTGCAGATAAAAATATATTTAAATTCGGCTATACATGCAGTTGATTGCAGGTGATTCTTAGCCAGCCAAAGCTCAAATATTTTAGCAGAAATAACACAAGATGTAACACTTATATGACACCCCCTAGGCTAGGAGTTAAACATAACACAATGAAATGAAACTACCCACCACTGCTACCAATCACTACACTTCTAAAAAGTTCTTTCTAGAGACACAGAGACTACAATATCACAATATTCAGTGAAAAAAAAATAAACAAAATGTAGTAGTATATGAAAAAGTGCAGATAAAAGTGTACTAAAATTCACTTATACGTCCAGTTGATTGCAGGTAGATCTTAGCCAGTCAAAGCTCAGATATTTTAGCAGAAATAAAACAAGATGCAACACTTATATGGCAAGCCAAACATACTAGGCTAGGAGATAAACACAGACTATTAATAAAATGAAACTACCCCCCACTGCTACTAATGGAAACACTTCTAACAAGCTCTCTGTAGAGACACAGAGCCCACAATATTTAAATTCAATTAATATTCAGTGGAACAAAATAAATAAAATGCAGTACTATATGCAAATGTACAGATAAAAGTGTACTTAAATTCGCTTATACATCCAGTTGATTGCAGGTAGAGCTTAGCCAGCTAAAGTTCAAATATTTTAGCAGAAATAACACAAGATGTAATACTTATATGGCAAGACAAATCCCTTAGGCTAGGAGTTAAACAAAGAATATCAATGAAATGAAACTACCCCCAGTTGCTACCACTGGCTATACTTCTAACAAGCTCCCTGTAGAGACACAGAGCCCACATTATTAAATTAAATATTCACTGAAATAAAATAAATAAAATGCAGTACTATATGAAAAAGTGTAGATAAAAGTGTACTGAAATTTACTTATACGTCCAATTGATTACAGGTAGATATTTGCCAGCCCAAGCTCAGATATTTTAACATTAGTAACACAAGAAGTAACACTTAAATGGCAAGACAAATCCCCTAGGCTAGGAGTTAAACACAGAATATCAATGAAATGAAACTACCAACCCCTACACTGCTACCAGTGGCTACTCTTCTAACAAGCTCTCTGCAAAGACACACAGATGACAATATTCAATTCAATTAATATTCAGTGAAAAAACATAAATAAAATGCAGTACTATATGAAAAAGTGCAGATAAAAGTGTACTTAAATTCACTTATATGTCCAGTTAAATGCAGGTAGATTTTAACCAGCCAAAGCTCAGATATTTTATTAGAAATAACACAAGATTCAACACTTATATGGCAAGACAAACCCCGTAGGGTAGGAGTTAAACACAGAATATCAATGAAATGAAACTACACCCCACTGCTACCATGGCCATTCTAAAAAGCTCTCTGTAGAGACACAGAGCCCACAATATTCAATTCCATTAATACTCATTGTGAAAAAAATAAATGAAATGCTGTACAACATGCAAAAGTGATGATAACATTGTACTTAAATTTGTTTATAAGTCCACTTGATTGCCAGCCAAAGCTCAGATAGTTTAGCTGAAATATCACAGGATGTAACACTTATATGGCAAAACAATCCTCCTAGTCTAGGCGTTAACATAGAATATTAATGCAATGAAACTACCCCCACTACTACCAGTGGCAACGCTTCTAACAAGCTCTCTGTAGAGACACAGAACCTACAATGTTAAATTTTATTAATATTCAGTGAAAAAAATAAATAAAATGCAGTACTATATGAAAAAGTGTAGATAAACGTGTACTGAAATTTGTTTATACGTCCAATTGATTACAGGTAGATCTTCGCCAGCCCAAGCTCAGATATTTTAGCATTAATAACAGAAGAAGTAACACTTATATAGCAAGACAAATCCCCGGTTGGGAGGGTGGCCTAATGGTTAAGGTGTCTGCCTTACAAACATAAGGTACAGGGTTTGAATCTCACATGGGATAATTGGCTAGGCTTAAAATGGCTCGAAAGGGCAGTTAGCCTAGTACTAATCTATGAATCTAAACTAGGAGTTAAGCACAAAATATCAATGAAATGAAACTACAAACCCCCACACTGCTACCAATGGCTACACTTCTAACAAGCTCTCTGTAGAGACACAGAGCCCACAATATTCAATTCAATTAATATTCAGTGAAAAAAAATAAATGAAATGCAGTACTATATGGGAAAGTGCAGATAAAAGTGTACTAAAATTCATTTATACATCCAGTTGATTGCATGCAGATCTTAGCCGGCCAAAGCTCAGATATTTCAGCAGAAATAATACAAGATGTAACACTTATATGGCAAGACAAACTCCCCAGGCTAGGAGTTAAACACAGACTATCAATGAAATTAAACTACCCCCCCCCCACTGTTATCAATGGCTACACTTCTTACAAGCTCTCGTAAGAGACACAGAGCCCATAATATTTAATTCAATTACTATTCAGTGAAAAAGTGTAGATAAAAGTGTAATTAAATTCGATTATACATCCACTTGATTGCAGCTAGATATAAGCCAGCCAAAGCTCAGATATTTTAGCAGAAATAACACAAGATGTAACAGTTGTACGGCAAGACAACCCCCCCTAGGCTAGAAGTTAAACACAGAATATCAATGAAATTAAGCAAATCCCCCACACTGCTACCAATAGCTACACTTCTAACACGCTCTCTGTAAAGACGCAGAGCCAACAATATTCAATTCAATTAACATTCAGTGAAAAAAATAAAATGCAGAACTATATGAAAAAGTGCAGATAAAAGTGTACTAAAATTTGTTTATATGTCCATTTGATTGCAGTAAGATCTTAGCCAGCCAAAGCTGAGATATTTAAGCTGAAATAACACAGGCTGTAACACTTACATATGGCAAGAACCCCCCCCCCCCCCCAGGCTAGGAGTTAAACACAGAATATCAATGAAGTGAAACTTCCCCCACTGCTACCAATGGCTACAATTCTAACAGGCTCTCTGTAGAGACAGAGCCCACAATGTTTGTGTCTTTCGGCTTTTCCCGGTTAGGGGTCGCCACAGTGGAACTCCGGTCCGCTAATGATTGGCAGTAGATTTTTTCGTACTGGCTTGCCGGGCCTAACGCAAAACCTTCAACGAAGGAACACCCATTCACACATGTCACCACATAAAAGACGCTCTGAGAATCAAACGGGCAACGTCTAACTGTGAGGTGACAACGCTACCACAGCACCACCACCGCAGAGCCCACAATATTCAATTCAATTAATATTCAGTGAAAAAAAATTATAAATTGCAGTACTATATGCAAAAGTGCAGATAGCAGTGTACTTAAATTCACTTATGCATTCATTGCAGGTAGAGCTTAGCCAGCCAAAGCTCAGATAGTTTAGCAGAAATAACACAAGATGTAACACTTATATGGCAAGACAAACCTCCTAGACTAAGAGTTAAACACAGAATATCAATGAAATGCAACTACCCCACACTGCTACCAATGGCTACACTTCTAACAAGCTCTCTGGAGAGAGACAGAGCACACACTATTCAATTCAATGAATACTCAGTGAAAAAATAAAATAAAATGCAGTACTATATGAAAAAGTGCAGATAAAAGTCTACTTAAATTCCCTTAGACATCCAGTTGATTGTAGGTAGATCTTAGCCAGCCAAAGCTCAGATATTTTACCAGAAAAAATTAAAAATTAACACTTGTATGGCAAGACAAACTCATAGTCTAGGAGTTAAACACAGAATATCAATGAAATGAAACTACCCGCACTGCTACCAAAGGCTACACACTACTAACAAGCTCTCTGTAGAGACACAGAGCCAACAATATTCAATTATATTAATATTCAGTGAAAACAATAAATGAAATGTAGTACTATATGAAAAAGTGCAGATAAAGGTATACTTAAATTTGCTTATATGTCCTGGTTATTGCCAGTAGATCTTAGCCAGCCAAAGCTCCAATATTTTGCCAGATATAACACATATATGGCAAGACAAACCCATAGGCTAGGAGTTAAACACAGAATATCTATAAAATGAAACTACTCCCAACTGCTATCAATGGCTACACTTCTAACAAGCTCTTTGTAAGGACACAGAGTCCACAATCTTCAATTTAATTTTCAGTGAAAAAAAAAATGAAATGCAGAACTATATAAAAAAGTTCAGATAAAAGTGCACTTAAATTCGCTTATACGTCCTGTTGATTGCAGGTAGGTCTTAGCCCGCTAAAGCTCAGATATTTTAGCAAAAATAACACAAGATGCAACACTTATATGGCAAGAGAAACAGCCTAGGCTAGGGGTTAAACACAGACTATCAATGAAATGAAAGAACCCCCACTGCTACCAATGGTTACACTTCTAACAGACTCTCTGTAGAGACACAGAGCCCACAATATACAATTCAATTAATATTCAGTGAAAAAAATTATAAAATGCAGTACTATATGCAAAAGCGCAGATAAAAGTGTACTTAAATTTGCTTATACATTCATTGCAGGTAGAGCTTAGCCAGCCAAAGCTCAGATAGTTTAGTAGAAAAAACACAAGATGTAACACTTATATGGCAAGACAAACCAACTAGGTTAGGAGTTAACACAGAATATCAATAAAATGAAACTAACCCCCCAACTGCTACACTTCTAACAAGCTCTCTGTAGAGACACAGAGCCCACAATATTTAATTCAATTAATATTCAGTGAAAAAATAAATAAAATGCAGTACTATATAAAAAGTGCAAATAAAAGTGTACTGAAATTCACTTAAACGTCCACTTGATTGCAGGTAGATCTTAGCCAGCCAAAGCTCAAATATTTTAGCAGAAATAACACAAGCTATAACATTTATATAGCAAGACAAACCCCAGGCTAGGTGATAAACACAGAATATCAATGAAATGAATCTACCCCCTACCGCTACCAATGGCTATACTTCTAAGAAGCTTTCTGTAAAGACAGAGCCCACAATATACAATCCAATTAATATTCAGTGAAAAAAAATAATAAAAATGGAGTACTATATGAAAAAGTGCAGATAAAAGTGCACTTAAATTCACTTATACATCCAGTTGATTGCAGGTAAATCTTAGCCAGCCAAACCTCACATATTTTAGCAGAAATACAACAAGCTGCAACACTTATATGGCAAGACAAACCCCCTAGGCTAGGAGTTAAACATAGAATATCAATGAAGTGCAACTATCCCCCACTGCTACCAATGGCTACACTTCTAACAAGCTCTTTGGTGAGACACAGAGCCCTAAATAATCAATTCAATGAATATTCAGTGCAAAAAAATAAAATGCAGTACTATATGAAAAAGTGCAGATAAAAATGTACTTAAATTCGATTATATGCCCAGTAAAATGTAGGTGATGTTAGCCAGCCAAAGCTCAGAAATTTAAACACAGAATATCAATGAAATGAAACTACTCCCCACTGTTACCAAAGGCTACACAAGCTATTTGTAGAGACACAAAGCCCACAATGTTCAATTCTATTAATATTCAGTGAAATAAAAAAATAAAATCCAGTACTATATGAAAAACTGCAGGTAAAAGTATAATGAAATTTGGTTATACATCCAGTTGATTGCAGGTAGATCTTAGCCAACCAAAGCTCAGATATTTTAAAAGAAATAACACAAGATATAAGACTTGTATGGTAAGACAAACAACTAGGCTAGGAGTTAAACACAGAATATCAATGAAACGAAACTATCCCTCACTGCTACCAATGGCTAGACTTTTAACAAGCTCCCTGTAGAGACACTGAGCCCACAATATTAAATTCAATTAACATTCAGTAAAAACATAAATAAAATGCAGTACTATATGAAAAACTGTAAATAAAAGTGTACTTAAATTTGCTTATACATCCTGTTGATAACAGGTAGATCTTAGCCAGCCAAAGCTCAGATATTTTAGCAGAAATAACACAAGATGTATCACTTTCATGGCAAGACAAACCCCCTAGGCTAGGAGTTAAACACAGAATATCAATGAAATGAAACTACCCCCCCCCCCATACTGCTACCAATCGCAACACTTCTAACAAGCTCTTTCTGGAGACACAGAGCCCACAATATACAATTCAATTAATATTCAGTGAAAAAATAAATAAAATGCAGCACTTTATGAAAAAGTGCAGATAAAAGAGTACTAACATTCGCTTATACATCCAGTTGATTGCAGGTAGATCTTAGCCAGCCAAAGCTCAGATATTACAGCAGAAATAACACAAGATGTAACACTTATATATGGCAAGACAAACTCCCTAGGTTAGGAGTTAAACACAGAATATCAATGAAATCAACCCCCCCCCCACTGCTACCAATGGCTACACTTCTAACAAGCTCTCTGGAGAGACACAGAGCCGACAATATTCAATTGAATTAATATTCAGTGGAAAAAAATAAATAAAATTTAGTACTATATGAAAAAGTGCAAATAAAAGTGTACTGAAATTTGCTTATATGTCCACTTGATTGCAGGTAGATCATAGCCAGCCAAAGTTCAGATATTTTAGCAGAAATAACACAAGATGTAACATTTGTATGGCAAGACAAACCCCCTAGGCTAGGAGTTAAACACAGAATATTAGTGCAATGAAACTACCCCCCACTGCTACCAAAGGCTACGCTTCTAACAAGCTCTCTGTAGAGACACATAACCTACAATATTCAATTTTATTAAAATTTAGTGAAAAAATAAATAAAATGCAGAACTATATGAAAGAGTGCAAATAAAAGTGTACTGAATTTGCTTATATGTCCAGTTGATTGCAGGTAGATCTTAGCCAGCCAAAGCGAAGATATTTTAGCATTAGTAACGCAAGAAGTATCACTCATATGGCAAAACAAACACTTCAAACAAGCTCTCTGTAGAGACGCAGAGCCCACAATAATCAATTCAATTAGTATTCAGTGAAAAAAATAAATAAAATGTTGTACTATATGAAAAAGTGCAAATAAAAGTATACTGAAATTCGCTTATATGTCCACTTGATTGCAAGAAGATCTTAGTCAGCCAAAGCTCAGATATTTTCGCAGAAATAACACAAGATGTAACATTTATAGGGTAAGACAAACCCCCTAGGCTAGGAGTTAAACAGAGAATATCAATGAAATGAAACTAGCCCCTACTGCTACCAAAGGCTACACTTCTAACAAGCTATCTGGAGAGACACAGAGCCCACAATATTCAACTCTAATATTAAGTGAAAAAATAAATAAAATGCAGTATTATATGAAAAAGTACAGCTAAAAGTGTACTGAAATTCGCTTATACGTCCAGTTTATTGCAGATAGATCTTAGCCAGCCAAGGCTCAGATATATTAGCAGTAATAACACAAGATGTAACACCTCTATGGCAAGACAAACCCCCTAGGCTGGGAGTTAAACACAGAATATCAATGAAATTAAACTACCCCCCCCCCCACACACACACACACTGCTACCAATGGCTACACTTCTAAACAAGCTCTCTGTAGTGACACAGAGCGCAGAATATCAAATTCAATGAATAATCAGTGAAAAAAAAATAAAATGCAGTACTAAATGAAAAAGTGCAGATAAAAGTGTACTTAAATTTGCTTATACATCCAGTTGATTGCAGGTAGATTTAGCCAGCCAAAGCTCAGATATTTTAGCAGAAATAACACAAGCTGTCACACTTAAATGGCAAGACAAACCCCCTAGGTTAGAAGTTAAATACAGAATATCAATGAAATGAAACTATCCCCCACTGCTACCAATGACTACACTGCTAACAAGCACTCTGGAGAGACACAGAGGCCACAATATTCAATTCAATTAATATTCAGTAAAAACAAATAAATACAATGCAGTACTATATGAAAAAGTGCAGATAAAAGTGTACTTAAATTCGTTTATATGTCCAGTTGATTGTAGGTAGATCTTAGCCAGCCAAAGCTGACATATTTTAGCAGAAATAACACAAAATGTAACACTTATATGGCAAGACAAACCCCATAGGCTAGGAGCTAAACACAGAATATCAATGAAATGAAACTAACACACACACACACCCCGCTACCAATGGCTTATTGATGGACTTCTTTGGTAAAAGAAAGCGGTTTCATTTTTAAACTGACTCTGAGACCTAACAATGACTGTACATGTATTTTGACTACATAAAACTGCAGACTGTAACTGTTCCCAGCCTGAAAGCACTATTGACACTTTGGTTTGAATCTCTTCACCTCCATAACCAACAAGCTTCACACAATTGGCCAAATTAAGTTGTTCACCAGCTCTTACTCCAGCAAATGTTTCTGCTGACATAACAGTGCACTTTGAACCAGTACTCACATTGAGTTCCATGGGTTTACCATTAATCAGGACAGTACAAAACACTTCATTCTTTACCAACAAATCCACTGCATTAACCTTTTCAGCAACCACTAATACACTATCTACACAGAAAGTAGAATTGCAGCTTTCTATATGATCAACTTGCTTTTTTGAGTGGCCCTTCTTAATAACTGAATGAGACTTGCTTGATTTACAAAACTTTTGAAAATGGTTCCATTTTTACACTTGTGACATTGCTGACCAAATGCTAAGCACTTTTCTCTTTTAGACCCGTGACTGGCACCACAATTACGACAGTTAACAATGAGAATTGACTTGCGTTTTACTGACTCACTCTTGTGCTGCACTGAGCATGACCATTTTACTGAGCTATTCTTAGAACTTGCTGGAAAGGTACGGGTTCTCCTGGGAAGCCAACAGGGGTTGCAGCTGCCACGCGCTTAGGCCTGTTTCTGTTAGCCATGTGCTGCATGTTCTCTACGTTTGCTCTACAGGCTACTGAAACCATGCTCTTATCACTTGCAAGCATATTTGTGTGCCTCTCCGTAAGCTCGTGTATCTGACAAATCTCTATGGCTTTGCTCAATATTAAATCACTACCTCAAAGCAAAATCTTTCTCACTGTAGCATTACTGCATCTATGAAAGCAGAAGTGACTGTGTGTGAGAGATCAAAGAGATGCATAAAAGCTGAAGGGAGTGTGTGTGTGACAGGTTGGAGAGAGAAAGAGTGAGTGAATGCATGTATGAAAGCAGAAGTGAAAGTGTGTGAGAGATCGGAGAGATGTATGAAAGTTGAAGAGAGTGGGTGTGAGAGATGGGAGAGAGAAAGAGCAAGTGAATGCATGTATGAAAGCTGAAGAGACTGGGTGTCTGTGTATGTGAAAGATAAGAGAGAGAATGTGCAATCTGGTGCAAACTGACTGAGTATGGAACGAGTGTTGACATTTTAGCAGTTTGACTTGTTCTCAGGTTGGGGAGAGAGGGAATATATTTGTATCTTCCTTTTTAAAACTCTAAAAACATAAGGTATGTTTCTGCGGGGGGGGGGGCAAAGTGCAACACATGAAAAACTGAATTGTTCCTACTGTACTGTACTTCGATTTTTTTTCTGGTTGCTTGAGTTCCAGTTAACTGAGAGTTTACTGTACATGCAGTGACTGCATGCTCAATACTCAAAATTAAATGAATGGTGGTGTTATTTCACTGTAGGTGAACATCTTCTGATCAGTGCTCAAGAAGAACATCAGTACACACTCAAAGCAGATCACAGGCAACTCAACTGCACCTTTTTATTCATATTTTCAAAGAAAAAGAATGAATGAAGCAATTGTGATGATCATCGTTTCATCACTTGCAGATTTTTATGAGTTCAAAGACAATATGACTAGGACATCATTATTCATGTAAAATTAATTATATTCATAACATTTCTTTTTAATGCTCTTTACTTTGCAGATTCCTAACACAGAACTGCCAAAATTCCCAAGATGATGGTTGACAGAGTATTGATTGCATTTATTCATTTTATTTTCTATACTACTGGCATTGGTATCCCGTTCCGTTTGGTGATCGTTCTTTTGCTGTTTATAGAGTATGAAAACCGATAAAGTATGAAAAAGCTGACAACTGAGCTTCTCCCAAATTCCCAATACTGTCATTAGCTACAACACACACTGTTCAGAGCACAAAGAGAAAACCTGTGGTTCGTTGCAATACCAGAGAAGCTGGAGGGAGTGGAATGTATTAGCTTTATGAAAGTTTCCATGGGAAAATGTTTTTCTTGAGATGGCCCACTTTATTTATGTTCCTAATTTAACTTCCAGAAAAAAGCCAAGCCCATATTGATTAAACTGTATCCATGCCAGCAGAAGACAAAGATTTTGACAAAACTATGGCAAAAAGTACAGGAAAGGGGCTGAACAATGGTGATACCAAGGTATTTGCAGAAAATGACTACTCACATTATACTAGACAATAAAGAGGTATGAGTTTATTCCAGTCATCAGAAGTTGTTCTGAAGCTGGGGTGAGATTCGACCTACTATACACAGCAGTCTTTAGAATATTTTTCCAGCTGGGTCAAAAATGTATATGGTAGTCAATCTGTCCTTGGAAGAGATATAGTTCAATCAAAAGAACCCCAGTCAGCAAGGTGAAGCTGATTTGACTTCCATATCCTACACAAGTAAGATGATCCAAGAGGGACTGTGTCATTAAAACAGATGCCTGAGTGTGGACCAAGGGAATCAGGAGAAGCTGGGATTCCAATCAAATGTCAGCATTGCAAGATGGTGAAGATTGGGAAGACTAACAGATGAACTTACTGAATGAACAGTGGAAGAAATGAAAAATATTAGTTCCACTGTGAACAAATGAGAAGCTGAAAAAAAACTGACTGATTCAATGCCAGTCATGAGAAGCTGGGATATGAACCACAAGCTGGCATGTTGAGAGAGTGAGGACTGCGCAGAAGACTAACAATAAAGTATACCTGTAAACAGTGAAGTTTATATTCAGAGTTCCTTCACATGTGTTGTTTATTTTAAAATGTGTGCAAATGTTTGGCTTGTCTAATTAGAAACTCACAAGAGTGTTCAGAGCCTGTAATCTGTGGCATCTTCCATGGATCTGTAAGAGGGACAGCAGTTCACTCTTATAGGCAATAAAAGAAATTTTGAGAGAAATGCTGTTAAAAAAGATAACAAATGCAAGGAGGGGGAGCATAAATGTAATATCTATCTTTCCATCAGCTTTAACTTTAGAATGTAGTAACCATAAAATCACAAAACTGTCTTTCTCTGTCAAGACTAGTTGATGAATTCTTTCTCAGAGGTAATTTTAACAATAAAAGTTAATATAACATATTTATTAAAATAAAAATTAAATAAACTGTTATTAAACTTGGAAGGGAAAAACACATTATAATTAACAATGTGTTTATGAGTAAGCGCTATCAAAATGCACCTTAGCATGAATAACCCTATTTTTAAGCTAGATGCCAATGCAAGTAGCCACCATGGAGAAGAAAATGTTTATAAGTTTTTATTCTTTTTTAATGTGTATATTGCTCTTTTTATTCGGTTTCTAAAGGGGTTTGGGGAAGGATAGTGAATTGATCTGTTTAGAAAAATAAGACCAAAACATAAATTTGTGAAACTGCAACTAAGCCGAAGTCACGTCAGTAAAGTGCTACAAAATATGCATAAGCTACTAGTATGGACAACGTCTATATGTATGTGTATACACACACACACACACACACATAATATATATATATATATATATATATATATATATAATTTATTTATTTTATTTAACATTTGTTTACTAGGAAAGTCTGACTTGGAACGAAGCCATTTTTCAGCAGAGGCCCTGGGAGAAATGCTCCAAACGCATGTCTTTGTAACATGGGAGGAAACAGGAGCCCCCAGAGGAAACCCACATGAATGCAGGGAGGACATGCAGACTCTGCACAGAAGGCACCACAACTGAGAATCAAACCCGAGAACCTCTTGCTGTGAGGCAACAATGCTACCGCTGCACCATCTGAAAAAAAAAAAAAAAAAATATATATATATATATATATATATATATACACACACACACACACACACACACGTGCAGCACTATAAGTGACTGTAACTTTAAAATAAAGAGAATGAATGCTTTGTCATTATTAACATGGAATTTAAATGGTCTTACAGCCACAGAAAAACACACAGTACTGGGCTATATTAGAAATTTTATGGCACAAATAACCATGTTTCAGGAGATAAATTTCGGTACAAATGAACATATAAGTTTGATAGAACAAAGATTTTAGTGTTGATATCCATAACGGTTCACAGACAACAGATACAGGGTTTGATTTTCACCTTTGAAGGCAAATTGGCCAGGCTTAAAACGGCCTGAAAGGGCAGCTTACCTACAGCGGGATCTCTGGTGGTGTGATGGCTAGGATTTGGCACTCTCATCACCACATCCTGGGTCCAGTTCCTGGTCAGGGAATTTCAATGGGCTTCTTTTTATGGGGTTGGGGTCGGCAAAATGGTTAAGGTATATACCTCATAGGCACAAAATACAGGGTTTAATTCTCACCTTTGGAAGGGAAACTGGCTAGGCTTAAAATGACCCACAAGGGCAGCCAGCCTAGTACTTAACTATGAACATATGAATCTATAAGTATTCGGTCAAAACAAAGGACAAAAAGGTCACACACACACACACAAACTATTCAGTAAAAA
Organism: Protopterus annectens; assembly: GCF_019279795.1. Taxonomy (NCBI): domain Eukaryota; kingdom Metazoa; phylum Chordata; order Ceratodontiformes; family Protopteridae; genus Protopterus; species Protopterus annectens. The sequence goes on along the minus strand of NC_056738.1, from coordinate 423,961,461 downwards.
CTGCAAGAAAACTCACCCAAGCTAGAGTTTTCACTGTGTAACACTTTAAATTTCCTGTAATGGAGGCCCAAGGGATATATGCAAATGACCCCTTAAAGACATCAAGTGTTTTAGCTACATGTCTTCTGAAAGTCCACATTTTTTTTTTACTTTAAGTCTTTATGGTTACATTCAGGACATGCACGTTTAGTCTTTTTATTGACCTGGTCAGTATAGCATAAGTAGACAGTTTGACTATACTTCAGAAATACAGTATTCTAACTGCAGTAGAAGAGGGGGAAAAAAAGATGCCAATGGAAAATTTATGGCAGGGAGGGGATACTGGCAAGAAGAGAGACCTACTATGGCGTGTATCTATATTTCTCCCAAAAGTACAGTTATGGAGTTTAAAAGGATTATGGTAGAAATCATCAGTTTCCAGCAGGGAATTTTATTTCTAAGCAGGGGATGGAATTTAGTTTGTAGCACTGAAGATGTGTCGAGGGGCTAGAAGGGAACCTAAAACCACACAAGGTAGATATGAAAGCATTTGGACTAGATGTTATTTTAGTAGCAGTAGTTCAGAAGTTGTGTCTTTCGGCTTTTCCCGGTTAGGGGTCGCCACAGCGGAACTCCGGTCCGCTAATGATTGGCAGTTGATTTTTACGTGCTGAGTTGGCGGCCCTAACACACAACCTTCAACTAAGGTACGCCCATTCACGCATGTCTCCACAGAAAACGCTCTAGCTGAGAATCGAGCGGGACAACAGCTTGCTGTGAGGCGACAATTTACATTATTCTCCAATATACAATAACTGACCTAGGCTGGATAGAACTTTTATACTGCAGGGGCATACACATTCGATTGAAAGTACTGAGACCCATCCAATAACAATATCTGACCATCACCTACAAGTGTTAAAACAAGGATAGAAGAAACTAAAATAACAGTACTAACAATTCCATACATACCTATTTAAAACAAAACAGAATTTAAAGAAATGGTAGTAAACAAAATTTCAGAGTTATTAGGGTGGATAGAGATTGTTCCTGAGGAATTGGTGAGGGCTTGGGATAAATATAAACATGTATTTTAAAAGTACAATGTAATTAAAAGACAGAAATGTAGGAGAAAAGTAAAAATATTTAGAAGTATTTGCAAAAGTTGAAATGTTGCAGAGGAAGGGGACACTTACAGATCAAGAACAGGAATTAGTGCAGCGTGCTAAGAGCAAAATAAAGAAGAATTTGGACAATATGCACGTCTTTAGGAAAATTGCAGTTAAATATGTGTTTTTAGACAACAGTACCACCAGAAAAAGGAAGTTTATTTATTACTTTATTTTTACATTTGATAACCAGGTTAGTCTGTCTAGGTTCTTAGCAGCCCTTTTTCAGCAGAGACCCGAGGAGAAAAGCTCCCAAAAAAAAGTTTAAGTAAACACAAAGATAAGCGCAGATCACATTTTAAGTATACATACTTCTGAAGTAATTACATAACATGCAATAAAGGAATATATAGAATGGATAGAAATACAATACAATACATATATGGAAATTTTCACGTAGTACGGTTACTTACTTACCTAAAACACTTAATCTTGTATTCACTCCTACCCTTCCTTTTTCTACCCGATATCCTAACAGCCTATGAGCATCTCAACTTCTCTAACTTCCACCATCACTCACCCCTACCCTTCCTTTTTCTACCCGATATCCTAACAGCCTATGACCTCTCAACTTCTCTAACTTCCACCATCCCTCTAAACAAACATCCCTACCAGCTATAACAACCACCTTGAACACATCAGCATAACATCTACAGCCACCTATCTCCTCCCAAAGTATCATAGGGTTGCCCATATTACCTATAAACACCTCCAAACCAAGAAAATCCATAACATATTCTATCATCCTCTAATTCACACACACAGACTACACCAACACCTCCTACTGGATGGTGACATTCATCCCAACCCTGGCCCCACCAATAACTGCCCCACTAACCCAGTTAGACCCTCTCCCTCTACCTTTTACACCCCCTACAAGGCCTCCTAACTCCCTCTTCATAGCTCACCTAAATATACGAAGCATAAACAATAAAGTGACCCACCTGCATGCTCTCCACCTGCATGCTCTCCTAGAAGTACATGAATTTGACATCTTATGCCTAACTGAAACATGGTTAAAACCAGCAACCCAAGACTATGAAATCACCCCTCCAGGATACAATATTTTGAGATTAGATCGCCTGAACAAGAAGAGCAAGGGCATAGCTATAATATATAAAAATGCTGGGCTCCAAGTTACTTTACTAGATATACACCCACCTTCAGATACCAGTACTGAAACTCTTATTGCTAAACTTCAACTAAACACTTGTAAGTCCATCTACATTATATGCTCCTATCTTCCTCCTGGTAATAATATTACCACCCTTGAAAATATCTTTAGCTGGCTTTCCACAAACTTCCCTCAAGAAACCATAATGCTAGGTGACTTTAATATAGACTGGAATAGCTGTAATACTGATAATCCTACTAACCACATAAATTTACATGGCTTTTCCCAAACTATCTCCTCTCCTACCAGAATCCACAAACCGACTAATAAAGAAAGCACCTTAGATTGGATTCTAACAAATACTCAGTCCCCAACATATAAAGCAGGCACCCCACCAGACGACATTAGTGATCACTCACTAACATACATAATTAGACAAAAAACTAGTATTCCATACCCTACCACTTACAGAACCACTCGTTCAAATAAACATTTTAACCCTGCAAGCTTCCAAAGTGAACTTAGGGTCTGTGATTGGTCACCCCTAAAAAAACTCCAGCTAGAGGATGCAGTGACATACTTAAACTACAAATTCTTAGAAATCTTGGACTACCATGCTCCTACTTGTACCCTTAGGATCAGGACAAAAATTGCTCCATGGCTAAGGAAACTAAGCAAAAAATACAACTTAGAAACAAATTTTGGGCCAAATGGCGTACTACCAAAGACCCAGCTGATCATTTAAAATTTAAACAGCTTAGAAATACTACTAAAACATCAATACTATTAGATACAAGAAATTTCTACTTTCAACTTCAACAAACTAACCAGCATAAACCACAAAATTTCTGGACAGGTATCAACAAACTCCTGCATCCAGGCCACTTGAAGACACCAACGCCATCAGATATAGCCCATGAGACTCCCAAATAAATTGCTGATGCCTTTAATACCTTCTTTACTGATGCCATCCAGTCACTCGCTAACTCATTACCTCCTGTATCCTCCAATCTGCTTTCCTCCTCAACTAACTTAGTGCCTTCATTTCAACTACAACCTGTTCCTACATCCCTCATCTGTACCCTTCTTCACAAACTCAAACCATCTACCCCCTCTGCTGACCTACTACCTGCCAAATATCTTGCAGCTAAAGTTATACCATATCCTACTTCTATCCTAATAAATAGAACCATAACAGAAGGCACCATCCCATCCATTTGGAAAATCTCCCATATAATCCCCCTACACAGAGATGGTAATTCAACAGAACTTTCTAACTTTCGTCCAATTGCCCTACTCTCTCCCTTAGCTAAAATTATGGAAAAATGCATCCACCATCAACTGTCAGACCACCTTCTCCAAAATAACCTATTAGTTAACTCTCAACATTGCTTTAGACCTTTCCATAGCACCACCACTGCCCTCCTATCATTTTCTGACCACATTAACAAAAGCCGTAACAATAATACCCATTCCTCAGCAACCTTTATTGATCTCTCTAAAGCATTTGACATGGTCAGCCACCACCTACTGTTGAATATACTTAAGTCCCTCTCACATGATACACATGCACTAATGTGGTTCAAGTCCTACTTAGCTAACAGGCAGCAGGCAGTGCTTTGGGACAACAGTCTATCTAACCTCCTTCCTGTCACCCTTGGTGTACCCCAAGGTTCTATATTAGGCCCTCTTCTACTCTCAATTTTTATTAATGATCTAAATGTAAACATCCCTCAAGCCACATGCATACACAATACTCAGATGACTCCACATTAATATGCTCCGCTACTGGGCCATATGAAATGCAGTCCCTTACCCAAAATGTCTTTGAATTAGTAGAAAAATGGTTCTTACAGCGCTGTCTCCTCCTTAACCCCAAAAAGACTAAACTATTGCTCTTTACTCCCACACAAGAGTCCACCCCTACTGACTTCATTATCAAATCTAATAATGGCACAGTCATATCTCCTGACACTACTACCAAACTCTTAGGAGTAACAACAGACCACAACTTTAACTATGATACTCACAACACCACAATAAAGTCAGTTAACAGAAAACTAGGCTCGCTCTATAAAATTAAACCCTTCCTTACTCCCATAGCTAGAACTACTATTGTCCACACTCACCTTATCTCTACTCTCTTCTATGCCTCTCCTATATACACTAATTTATCTAAAAGCAACCTCAACAAGCTGGCAACCTCCTACAGTAACACTGCCAGATTTGCAACTGTTTTAGAACCCACCACTGCCAAATCTGAAACAACTGGGTTGGCTGGAGATGCATAATCAAATTCTATTCCACCAACTCATTATTGCCCATAAGACCCTTTATCATCCATGCAAGACACCAATACTCGCAAGTCAAATCACCCCATATAAAAATCTTACACACCTACGCTCAGCAAATAAACTACTGGTATCTAGACAAAAACTCAACAATAAAGCAGGGGATTCCCTTTTCTCTAACACTGTAGGAAAAACCTGGAACCTACTTCCTAGTGAACTCACATCTCTTTCTTCTACTCCATTATTCAAAAAGGAACTCAAAATGGGGAGGTTGCTGTAATGGTTAAGGTGTTTACCTTACAGACACAAGGTACAGGGTTTGATTCTCACATGGGATAACTGGCTAGGCTTAAAATGGCCCACAAAGGCAGTTAGCCTAGTACTAATCTATGAACTTTATATATATATATATATATATATATATATATATATATATATATATATATATATATATATATTTTTTTTTTTTTAAAGGCTTAAAAACCTCAGCTTTGGCCGGCTAAGAACTTGGTTATATTCAACTGGACGTATAAGAGAATTTAAGTACCTTTATCTGCACTTTTTTTTAAAAAAATACAGCATTTAATTTGATTTAAACTGTGTTGTAGGAATATTAACAACTGAACTGGCAGTTTTAACTCTGCTCTTCAGTAACTTGAACTGAAATTAGTGTTTGCTGAATTTTGGTATTTGCTAGTAACTACAGGTGTGGGGGTAGCCACATTCTTTGATTTCCTGTCCTTGCCTATTTAAGTGGTACAGTGTGAATTATTTCCTGCTTAAAAACCTCAGCTTTGGCCGGCTAAGAACTTGGTTATATTCAACTGGACGTATAGTACCTTTATCTGCACTTTTTTTTTTTAAAAATACAGCATTTAATTTGATTTAAACTGTGTTGTAGGAATATTAACAACTGAACTGGCAGTTTTAACTCTGCTCTTCAGTAACTTGAACTGAAGTTAGTGTTTGCTGAATTTTGTTATTTGCTAGTAATTACAGGTGTGGGGGTAGCCACATTCTTTGATTTCCTGCCCTTGCCTATTTAAGTAATACAGTGTGAAATATTTTCTGCTTAAAAACCTCAGCTTTGGCCGGCTAAGAACTTGGTTATATTCAACTGGATGTATAAGAGAATTTAAGTACCTTTATCTGCACTTTTTTAAAAAAAATACAGTATTTAATTTGATTTAAACTGTGTTGAAGGAATATTAACTGAACTGGCAGTTTCAACTCTCCTCTTCACTAACTTGAAGTTAGTGTTTGCTGAATTTTGTTATTTGCTAGTAATTACAGGTGTGGGGATAGCCACATTCTTTGATTTCCTGTCCTTGCCTATTTAAGTGGTAGAGTGTGAAATATTTTCTGCTTAAAAACTTCAGCTTTGGCCGGCTAAGAACTTGGTTATATTCAACTGGACGTATTAGAGAATTTAAGTACCTTTATCTGCACTTTTTTTAAAAAATACAGTATTTAATTTGATTTAAACTGTGTTGAAGGAATATTAACTGAACTGGCAGTTTTAACTCTGCTCTTCAGTAACTTGAACTGAAGTTAGTGTTTGCTGAATTTTGTTATTTGCTAGTAATTACAGGTGTGGGGGTAGCCACATTCTTTGATTTCCTGTCCTTGCTTATTTAAGTGGTACAGTGTGAATTATTTTCTGCTTAAAAACCTCAACTTTGGCCGGCTAAGAACTTGGTTATATTCAACTGGACGTATAAGAGAATTTAAGTACCTTTATGTGCACTTTTTTTAAAAAAAAAATACAGCATTTAGTTTGATTTAAACTGTGTTGTAGGAATATTAACAACTGAACTGGCAGTTTTAACTCTGCTCTTCAGTAACTTGAACTGAAGTTAGTGTTTGCTGAATTTTGTTATTTGCTAGTAATTACAGGTGTGGGCTAGCCACATTCTTTGATTTCCTGTCCTTGCTTATTTAAGTGGTACAGTGTGAAATATTATCTGCTTAAAAACCTCAGCTTTGGCCGGCTAAGAACTTGGTTATATTCAACTGGACGTATAAGAGAATTTAAGTACCTTTATCTGCACTTTTTTTTTAAAAATACAGCATTTAATTTGATTTAAACTGTGTTGTAGGAATATTAACAACTGAACTGGCAGTTTTAACTCTGCTCTTCAGTAACTTGAACTGAAGTTAGTGTTTGCTGAATTTTGTTATTTGCTAGTAATTACAGGTGTGGGGGTGGCTACATTCTTTGATTTCCTGTCCTTGCCTATTTAAGTGGTACAGTGTGAATTATTTTCTGCTTAAAAACCTCAGCTTTGGCCGGCTAAGAACATGGTTATATTCAACTGGACGTATAAGAGAATTTAAGCACCTTTATCTGCACTTTTTTTTTTTAAAAATACAGCATTTAATTTGATTTAAACTGTGTTGTAGGAATATTAACAACTGAACTGGCAGTTTTAACTCTGCTCTTCAGTAACTTGAACTGAAGTTAGTGTTTGCTGAATTTTGTTATTTGCTAGTAATTACAGGTGTGGGGGTAGCCACATTCTTTGATTTCCTGTCCTTGCCTATTTAAGTGGTACAGTGTGAATTATTTTCTGCTTAAAAACCTCAGCTTTGGCCAGCTAAGAACTTGGTTATATTCAACTGGACGTATAGGTATAAGAGAATTTAAGTACCTTTATCTGCACTTTTTTTTTAAAAAAAATACATTTAATTTGATTTAAACTGTGTTGTAGGAATATTAACAACTGAACTGGCAGTTTTAACTCTGCTCTTCAGTAACTTGAACTGAAGTTAGTGTTTGCTGAATTTTGTTATTTGCTAGTAATTACAGGTGTGGGGGTAGCCACATTCTTTGATTTCCTGTCCTTGCCTATTTAAGTGGTACAGTGTGAATTATTTTCTGCTTAAAATCCTCAGCTTTGGCTGGCTAAGAACTTGGTTATATTAAACTGGACGTATAAGAGAATTTAAGTACCTTTATCTGCACTTTTTTTTTAAAAAATACAGCATTTAATTTGATTTAAACTATGTTGTAGGAATATTAACAACTGAACTGGCAGTTTTAACTCTGCTCTTCAGTAACTTGAACTGAAGTTAGTGTTTGCTGAATTTTGTTATTTGCTAGTAATTACAGGTGTGGGGGTAGCCACATTCTTTGATTTCCTGTCCTTGCCTATTTAAGTGGTACAGTGTGAATTATTTTCTGCTTAAAAACCTCAGCTTTGGCCGGCTAAGAACTTGGTTATATTCAACTGGACGTATAAGAGAATTTAAGTACCTTTATCTGCACTTTTTTAAAAAAAAAATACAGCATTTAATTTGATTTAAACTGTGTTGTAGGAATATTAACAACTGAACTGGCAGTTTTAACTCTGCTCTTCAGTAACTTGAACTGAAGTTAGTGTTTGCTGAATTTTGTTATTTGCTAGTAATTACAGGTGTGGGGGTAGCCACATTCTTTGATTTCCTGTCCTTGCCTATTTAAGTGGTACAGTGTGAATTATTTTCTGCTTAAAAACCTCAGCTTTGGCCGGCTAAGAACTTGGTTATATTCAACTGGACGTATAAGAGAATTTAAGTACCTTTATCTGAACTTTTTTTTTTAAAAAATACAGCATTTAATTTGATTTAAACTGTGTTGTAGGAATATTAACAACTGAACTGGCAGTTTTAACTCTGCTCTTCAGTAACTTGAACTGAAGTTAGTGTTTGCTGAATTTTGTTATTTGCTAGTAATTACAGGTGTGGGGGTAGCCACATTCTTTGATTTCCTGTCCTTGCCTATTTAAGTGGTACAGTGTGAATTATTTTCTGCTCAAAAACCTCAGCTTTGTCCGGCTAAGAACTTGGTTATATTCAACTGGACGTATAAGAGAATTTAAGCACCTTTATCTGCACTTTTTTTTTTAAAAAATACAGCATTTAATTTGATTTAAACTGTGTTGTAGGAATATTAACAACTGAACTGGCAGTTTTAACTCTGCTCTTCAGTAACTTGAACTGAAGTTAGTGTTTGCTGAATTTTGTTATTTGCTAGTAATTACAGGTGTGGGGGTAGCCACATTCTTTGATTTCCTGTCCTTGCCTATTTAAGTGGTACAGTGTGAATTATTTTCTGCTTAAAAACCTCAGCTTTGGCCAGCTAAGAACTTGGTTATATTCAACTGGTTGTATAGGTATAAGAGAATTTAAGTACCTTTATCTGCACTTTTTTTTTAAAAAAAATACAGCATTTAATTTGATTTAAACTGTGTTGTAGGAATATTAACAACTGAACTGGCAGTTTTAACTCTGCTCTTCAGTAACTTGAACTGAAGTTAGTGTTTGCTGAATTTTGTTATTTGCTAGTAATTACAGGTGTGGGGGTAGCCACATTCTTTGATTTCCTGTCCTTGCCTATTTAAGTGGTACAGTGTGAATTATTTTCTGCTTAAAATCCTCAGCTTTGGCTGGCTAAGAACTTGGTTATATTAAACTGGACGTATAAGAGAATTTAAGTACCTTTATCTGCACTTTTTTTTTTTTTAAAAATACAGCATTTAATTTGATTTAAACTGTGTTGTAGGAATATTAACAACTGAACTGGCAGTTTTAACTCTGCTCTTCAGTAACTTGAACTGAAGTTAGTGTTTGCTGAATTTTGTTATTTGCTAGTAATTACAGGTGTGGGGGTAGCCACATTCTTTGATTTCCTGTCCTTGCCTATTTAATTGGTACAGTGTGAATTATTTTCTGCTTAAAAACCTCAGCTTTGGCCGGCTAAGAACTTGGTTATATTCAACTGGACGTATAAGAGAATTTAAGTACCTTTATCTGCACTTTTTTAAAAAAAAATACAGCATTTAATTTGATTTAAACTGTGTTGTAGGAATATTAACAACTGAACTGGCAGTTTTAACTCTGCTCTTCAGTAACTTGAACTGAAGTTAGTGTTTGCTGAATTTTGTTATTTGCTAGTAATTACAGGTGTGGGGGTAGCCACATTCTTTGATTTCCTGTCCTTGCCTATTTAAGTGGTACAGTGTGAATTATTTTCTGCTTAAAAACCTCAGCTTTGGCCGGCTAAGAACTTGGTTATATTCAACTGGACGTATAGGTATAAGAGAATTTAACTACCTTTATATGCACTTTTTTTTAAAAAAAAAATACAGCATTTAATTTGATTTAAACTGTGTTGTAGGAATATTAGCAACTGAACTGGCAGTTTTAACTCTGCTCTTCAGTAACTTGAACTGAAGTTAGTGCTTGCTGAATTTTGTTATTTGCTAGTAATTACAGGTGTGGGGGTAGCCACATTCTTTGATTTCCTGTCCTTGCCTATTTAAGTGGTACAGTGTGAATTATTTTCTGCTTAAAAAACTCAGCTTTGGCCGGCTAAGAACTTGGTTATATTCAACTGGACGTATCAGAGAATTTAAGTACCTTTATCTGCACTTTTTTTTTTTAAAAAATACAACATTTAATTTGATTTAAACTGTGTTGTAGGAATATTAACAACTGAACTGGCAGTTTTAACTCTGCTCTTCAGTAACTTGAACTGAATTTAGTGTTTGCTGAATTTTGTTATTTGCTAGTAATTACAGGTGTGGGGGTAGCCACATTCTTTGATTTCCTGTCCTTGCCTATTTAAGTGGTACAGTGTGAATTATTTTCTGCTTAAAAACCTCAGCTTTGGCTGGCTAAGAACTTGGTTATATTCAACTGGACGTATAAGAGAATTTAAGTACCTTTATCTGTACTTTTTTAAAAAAAAAAATACAGCATTTAATTTGATTTAAACTGTGTTGTAGGAATATTAACAACTGAACTGGCAGTTTTAACTCTGCTCTTCAGTAACTTGAACTGAAGTTAGTATTTGCTGAATTTTGTTATTTGCTAGTAATTACAGGTGTGGGGGTAGCCACATTCTTTGATTTCCTGTCCTTGCCTATTTAAGTGGTACAGTGTGAATTTTTTTCTGCTTAAAACCCTCAGCTTTGGCCGGCTAAGAACTTGGTTATATTCAACTGGACGTATACGTATAAGAGAATTTAAGTACCTTTATCTGCACTTTTTTTTAAAAAAAATACAGCATTTAATTTGATTTAAACTGTGTTGTAGGAATATTAACAACTGAACTGGCAGTTTTAACTCTGCTCTTCAGTTATTCCCACCCACCCGCTCTGTTTTTGTTTTGGTGTTAATCTTAGTGGCCTTGAAAATGCCCGCCCCTCAGCCTGCCTCTTGGCCCATCTCATTTGCTCACTCAACTGAGTGCAGTGAGATCATATTCTGATTTCAGGCACTCCTACTGTGTACAAAGAGAGCATCTGGGAAACAGACAAAAAAAATTAAGCTTATTTCCTGCCTTTCCTGTTAAGTGGTATAGACTATTTGTAGGCTTCTGAGCCCCCAAGCCCTTCTGTGTTTGAGGGAAGCCTTCTAGCTTGTTTTTTTTTTTCTTATAGCTAGCCAGTTTTCTAGTTTCGGCACTCAAATCTGTTTCTTTGATCTCAGCACTTGTTCAGATTAAAAAAAAAAAAAATTCATCTGCTTTTACTGTACTTGTGTTTCTACCTACTTCATTTTACTTTTGCATCATCTTAAAAATACTCAATTGTATTTATTACTACTTGGTGTATCTCATTCTAAGCCTTTTGGTTTAAACACTTGGGCTTCGGACCAGTTGTTTTGCACTGAGAGGGTTTGTGGTCTGCACTGTAGTGGCAGAACAGGTAGCTTACATCCTTCTAGGTTGGGAACTGCTGATTGAGGGCTCAGTGTCTGTTATTCTAAAAGAGTATTAATTCTGGTTTAAGCACTTGGGCTTTCAGGCCAGTTATTTTACATTAAGAGGGTTCGTGGTCTGCACTCTTGTGGGAGGAGAGGCTGGACTCTGCCCTTCTGAGCTGGGAATTTCTGGTTAAAGGCTTATAGTGCATGCATATCTGAACTGCTTCTTACTGAAGTTGGTGCGCCTTGTTTGCTGTGGCATAGACTGGATTCGGGCCTGCTGGATCTAGCTTTGTTTGTGTATCTTGAGCACTAATCCAGACATTCTCTAAAGTATTCAATTTTATTTATTACTGCTTGGTTGTAACTTGATTAAAGTGTAGCTATCATTCTAATTCTTTTGGATTAAGCACTTGGGCTTCAGACCAGTTGTTTTACATTAGGAAGGTTTGTGGCAAGCACTGTGGTGGCAGGACAGGTAGCTTTCATCCTTCTAAGTTGGGAACTGCTGATTGAGAGCCCAGTGTCCAAGTGTATTAGTTCTGGTTTAAGCACTTGGGCTTCAGGCCAGTTATTTTACATTAAGAAGGTTCGTGGTCTGCACTCTTGTGGGAGAAGAGGCTGGACTCTGCCCTTCTGAGCTGGGAATTTCTGGTTAAAGGTTTATAGTGCCTAAATATTTGAACTGTATCTTACTGAAATTGGTACACCTTGTTTGCTGTAGCATAGACTAGATCCAGGCCTGCTGAATCTAGCTTTGTTTATATGCTTGTTATTTGTTTGCTTGTTATTTCCCTGGAACGCTAATTCCACCTAATACATGGCTTCTCAGCGCTTCTGTGGATCACTAGTGATATCTGCATTGCTTACTGTACTTATTTCCTTGTTTCACTTGGAAGAAAGTTACTGTTTGTCGTTTTTGCATTTAGTTACTTGTAACACACATTGCACTCAAGTTACCTGGCACTTGATCACTAAAGCAATTATATAAGTCAGCACTAAAAATTAAAAGCACTACACCCTCACTCCCCACTGGCCCTTGTTTTCAATTATTAAGGAATTCCCAATATTATTCTAGCATGTCCAAAGGTCAGTTGTCAATCTCCTCTCCGGTCCAGCTGGTGAATCTGGGAATCTTGAGGCAATGTTACAACTGCCTCATGTACACAGACAACCCTCTCCTCCTCCCACATAACACAAATACTTGAGAGATGCAGCTATTTAGCCAAACTGGAGGCTGAGCTCTCTCAACTCAGGACTGGCAAGACCAGACAGGAGGAGAAGGCAACTACACACACCACAAAACCAGCCTCACATAATGCTACCACACCACTGAATCAAACACATAAACACACAAAGACATACTCGGAGGCTCTGAGTAAAAATTTACCTAAAAAGCAGAGGCCTCCAAAGCAGACACCCAAACAACTGCTACCTCAAGACACCCCACAAGCAACACATAAACCACAAAATCAGTGTGCAAAGCAGTCACAGCCCTTAAGGCCAAATACAACACCAAACATACTTGTCATAGGTGACTCCATAGTCAGACACACTGACGTCCCACTCACCAGGCTGAACAAGGAGAGGGTCACAGTAAGCTGCCTATCGGGTACTAGAATCCGCCACATAACACAAGCACTCGGGTCACTCCACGGCAAGTACAAATATGACACAGTCATTGTCCATGCTGGTGTGAACGACCTGAGACGATACCTCCCTGGACTACATGAAAAGAGACATAGAGGAGCTCTCTGATTATGTAGCCCAGGCAGGTATGACCCTGACCCTGAGCAGTATCCTTCCTTCACCAAGAATGATGCCACAATATAGAGAAAAGATGATCAGCTTTAACAATTGGCTTAATGTCTGGTGTAATTCAAAGGGGATCCAGTGTCTGTCTGCCTGGGATGACATGCTTGACAAGCCACGCTGCTTCAAGGCGGCTTGCACCTGTCACCCTGGGATTCTGGATATTGGCTAAGGCTCTTGCCACCCCATAGTGCCTTTTTTAGGCAAGGCTCAAATTCTAAACCTACCACCCTAGAAAACAAAAATGGGAAGAAACTGAGGGTAATGCTGCTCAATGCCAGAAGTCTATATCTCAAAATGCATGCACTCGAGGCCCTTCTCAGTATGGAGAACATCGATGTCTGTGCTGTAACTGAAACCTGGTTCAAGGCTCCTGAGAGCACCCCGACACTATTAGGTTTTACCTCATATCATGCGTTCCGGCCCCAAAACCCGGACCACACCACAAAAGGAGGGGGTGTATCCATATTCATAAAGGATACCCACACCTCCAGGTTGGTGGCAACGCATGAAGCTTCGGAAACCATCCAGGTGCAACTAACCATAGGCAAAACTGCTCTACAAATTGTAGCATGCTACAGGCCACCCTCTCAAACTCAGGAACCCCACACAGCCTTCCTGGAGGGTATAAATGTATCTCCAAACACCATCATATTGGGTGACTTCAACTACCCGAATATAGACTGGGAACATTACTCAAGCCCTAACTTTCTAGCCCAATGGTTCCTGGAGTTCATAAATTCAAATGCCATGGAACAGCTAGTCACTGTTCCCATGAGAGGAGAAAATATACTAGATCTCATTATCACAAACATGGGGACAAAATGCTCCACACCGGAAGTATATCCCTCATTGGTGAGATCTGATCATAAACTAATCTCACTGGAAATCCACATCCCACCCCCACCCCAAACAAAAAAGACCACAGTGAAGAACTACTCTAAAGCAAACTTCACACTACTCAAGACTGGTGTGGTATCCTTCAAGGCCCCTGAGCCAGTGGAAACCACAACCCAAGCTGCGGAAGCCCTTACAAATGCCTTCTATGAACACCTCCAGGACTGCATGGATCAGGCAATCCCAAATAAAACCAAGACTCTTTCCACAAAGGGCAAACGTCCAGCCTGGTGGACCCCAGCCATTAACAAACTTTACAATAAGAGGAGAAAGCTATTACATGATGGAACAAAATCCATAAAAGGGAAGTCACCCCTGATCATTATTAGTAAAAAAATACGAGCACTCATAAAATCAACTAAGGCCAATTTTGAGAGAAAAATTGCCATGGATTCAAAGGACAATCATAAGGCCTTTTTCAGCTATGTTAGGAACCTGGGAGGAAGCTCCCAGATATGCTCAGAATTAGTCCAAAATGATACAAAAATCACTGAATCCACAGACATTGCCAACATACTGGCAGACAGGTTCAGTGCAAACTTCACCCCCTCTTCCCCCCTAAAGGAGAGATAACTATCCCAGCAGAGTGTAGCCTCCCAAACATCTCAAATGCGCAGGTGAAAGCTGCTCTCTCTAAAGCTAAAAACACAGCATCACTGGGACCGGATGGTGTCCCCGGCTGTGTGCTACACGAGCTAAATGAGGAATTAAACCCGCACATAAGGCAGCTGTTTAATCTCAGCCTTACCACAGGATACGTGCCCAAGGAGTGGGGTACAGCAACTGTGGTCCCACTCCACAAAGGCGGTGCCTCTATGGACCCTGGTAATTACCGCCCCATAAGCTTAACAAGTCTAGTCTGCAAAGCTATGGAGAGGATCATAATGGAGCTCATAAACAAAGATATAGGGGACTTGCAGACATTGGACCCGACCCAGTTTGGCTTCATCAAGGGCAGATCATGCCTTTTGAACTTGGTCGACTTCTTCGAAACAGTCACCAAGGCCATTGATGAGGAATAGGCAGTCCATACAGCCTACCTTGACCTTGCAAGGCTTCGACACAATACCCCACTCGGGTATTGTAGAAAAACTTACCAGCTTAAATGTAAACCCATATGTCACAAGATGGGTTGCAAACTGGCTTAAGGACAGAACCCACAGGGTTAGAGTTGCTGGAGCTATGTCAGACTCCAAGCCAGTCACAAGTGGTGTCCCACAGGGCTCGGTCCTTGGCCCCCTATTGTTCGGCATCTACTTCTCAGAAGTACAGGCCAACATGGGAGGACTTTGGCTGACAAAGTTTGCAGACGACTGCAAACTTGGCGCCATAGTGGAAAGTGCATCGGACACGGATATCCTTCAGAAGGGACTCACAGAAACAGATAGCTGGTGCCAGAGCCATGGCCTGAAGTTAAATGCCAAAAAATGTATAGTCATACCCTTCGGGAAAAACAAGGTAACCCCAAGCTACCATATAGGTGGCAATCCACTAAGCACAGAAGAGGTTATCAGGGACCTGGGGACCCAGGTTGACAGTGGCCTTTCTTTTGACACTCACGGTGCTAAACTGGTTAGAAAGATCTTCTACATTGCCCACCTGATCATGAAGGGATTCACATCCAGATCTAGTGAGGTCATTGTTCCCCTGTACTCTTCACTTATCAGACCAATGATAGAGTACAATGCCCCATTCGGGATGTATCTCACCCGACATCTGCAGCAATTGTTGAGACCCCAAAAGTTCCTCACCAAAAGGATAAAGGGACTCCAAAATCTGCCAGATTGAAGAAACTCCAGCTCTATTCAGTCGCATACCGTCTGCTCAGAGGTGACATGTGCCTGACATACAAGGCCATGTCCAACCCGGAATTAATGGACATGCTCCACCTCAAAAAATCCAAATCCACCAAAACCACTAGAGCAAGCGACTTAAACCTAAACTTAAACTTAAACACGGATATAAATAGGACGTGCTGGAGGGATAGATTTATCACTCAGAGACTCCCTATGCTGTGGAATAAAATCTCGGTCCATGTGAGGCAGAGCACCTCACTGGCTCTGTTCAAGAGAAATCTTGACCTGTGGATGGGAGATCGAGGTTTACCCCTGAATCATCTCTGTGTCACTGCTGGACAGAGGCACAACAAACTAATGGGCACAGTATTTTTCATATAAGGTGGCGTAATTACAAAACTTTGGGCTAGGCTTATAAATGCCTTAGGGCAGATAGCCTAGTATAAACCTATGAACCTATGAACCTAAAATATACCTTAAAACCCACCGGCTATGTCCTTGTACCAACCCTGACTGACATCCCTCTTCCTGTTATCCCAAAGTCTATCAATAAATACTACTTACCTCATAGCTACTTTTAAGACCATTGCCTCCTTCCCTCTGTTAGTCTGCTCATACAGCTATCCAGAGACTGTACAAAACTCATTCTTCTCAGAGACTATTATAGATTAGGATAATTGTACCCAAGAAGGCCTTTACAAATGTGTCACTGCTTTATATATGAGTCACTGCCATTAAAGTTGTGTCCCTGCCTTGCAAATAATTATCTGTTCTTCTGTGACATGTACACAACTTTGATTTCAAATGTCTCACACCATTCTAAATACTTTCTTCTACTAGTGTTTGGTCAAAACAAAAAACTTTTATTTTGCTTGTTATCTATCATAATTACTATGTTACCTTGTATTATGTCTGACAAGTGAACTGTATCTGTAGTTGCAATATTCTGCTTTGTTTTATGTGGAGCTTTTCTCCCTGGGCCTCTACTGAAAATTGACATATATCCAGTTAGACTAGCCCGGTCAACAAATGTAAAATAAATAATAAATAAAATAAACTAAGCAGAAATATGGTAAGACTAAGGTCAATACATTGCTGAACCAAGGTACTAGGCATGAAGTAAGTAAATATACAGATAAAGTTGTGTGAACTTTAGAAGGTAATAAATAAATTAAAGAACAGTAATAAGGGATTATGGGAATTCAGTGTAACATGAGTTAACTGGATGGAATATGATGGAAAAAAATGTGTAGGTAGTAGTAAGAGAGAGAGAGCTAGAAGTGATACAGACTCTTTCCACAAAGGGCAAGCGTCCAGCCTTGTGGACCCCAGCCATTAACAAACTTTACAATAAGAGGAGAAAGCTATTACATGATGGAACAAAATCCATAAAAGGGAAGTCACCCCTGATCATTATTAGTAAAAAAATACGAGCACTCATAAAATCAACTAAGGCCAATTTTGAGAGAAAAATTGCCATGGATTCAAAGGACAATCATAAGGCCTTTTTCAGCTATGTTAGGAACCTGGGAGGAAGCTCCCAGATATGCTCAGAATTAGTCCAAAATGATACAAAAATCACTGAATCCACAGACATTGCCAACATACTGGCAGACAGGTTCAGTGCAAACTTCACCCCCCTCTCCCCCCCTAAAGGAGAGATAACTATCCCAGCAGAGTGTAGCCTCCCAAACATCTCAAATGCGCAGGTGAAAGCTGCTCTCTCTAAAGCTAAAAACACAGCATCACTGGGACCGGATGGTGTCCCCGGCTGTGTGCTACACGAGCTAAATGAGGAATTAAACCCGCACATAAGGCAGCTGTTTAATCTCAGCCTTACCACAGGATACGTGCCCAAGGAGTGGGGTACAGCAACTGTGGTCCCACTCCACAAAGGCGGTGCCTCTATGGACCCTGGTAATTACCGCCCCATAAGCTTAACAAGTCTAGTCTGCAAAGCTATGGAGAGGATCATAATGGAGCTCATAAACAAAGATATAGGGGACTTGCAGACATTGGACCCGACCCAGTTTGGCTTCATCAAGGGCAGATCATGCCTTTTGAACTTGGTCGACTTCTTCGAAACAGTCACCAAGGCCATTGATGAGGGAAAGGCAGTCCATACAGCCTACCTTGACCTTGCAAAGGCTTTCGACACAATACCCCACTCGGGTATTGTAGAAAAACTTACCAGCTTAAATGTAAACCCATATGTCACAAGATGGGTTGCAAACTGGCTTAAGGACAGAACCCACAGGGTTAGAGTTGCTGGAGCTATGTCAGACTCCAAGCCAGTCACAAGTGGTGTCCCACAGGGCTCGGTCCTTGGCCCACTATTGTTCGGCATCTACTTCTCAGAAGTACAGGCCAACATGGGGGGACTTTGGCGGACAAAGTTTGCAGACGACTGCAAACTTGGCGCCATAGTGGAAAGTGCATCGGACACGGATATCCTTCAGAAGGGACTCACAGAAACAGATAGCTGGTGCCAGAGCCATGGCCTGAAGTTAAATGCCAAACAATGTATAGTCATACCCTTCGGGAAAAACAAGGTAACCCCAAGCTACCATATAGGTGGCAATCCACTAAGCACAGAAGAGGTTATCAGGGACCTGGGGACCCAGGTTGACAGTGGCCTTTCTTTTGACACTCACGTTGCTAAAGTGGTTAGAAAGATCTTCTACATTGCCCACCTGATCATGAAGGGATTCACATCCAGATCTAGTGAGGTCATTGTTCCCCTGTACTCTTCACTTATCAGACCAATGATAGAGTACAATGCCCCATTCGGGATGTATCTCACCCGACATCTGCAGCAATTGTTGAGACCCCAAAAGTTCCTCACCAAAAGGATAAAGGGACTCCAAAATCTGTCATATGCTGCCAGATTGAAGAAACTCCAGCTCTATTCAGTCGCATACCGTCTGCTCAGAGGTGACATGTGCCTGACATACAAGGCCATGTCCAACCCGGAATTAATGGACATGCTCCACCTCAAAAAATCCAAATCCACCAAAACCACTAGAGCAAGCGACTTAAACCTAAACTTAAACTTAAACACGGATATAAATAGGACGTGCTGGAGGGATAGATTTATCACTCAGAGACTCCCTATGCTGTGGAATAAAATCTCGGTCCATGTGAGGCAGAGCACCTCACTGGCTCTGTTCAAGAGAAATCTTGACCTGTGGATGGGAGATCGTAGGTTTACCCCGGGAATCATCTCTGTGTCACTGCTGGACAGAGGCACAACAAACTAATGGGCACAGTATTTTTTCATATAAGGGGTGGCGTAAGCCACAAAACTTTGGGCTAGGCTTATAAATGCCTTAGGGCAGATAGCCTAGTATAAACCTATGAACCTATGAACCTAAAATATACCTTAAAACCCACCGGCTATGTCCTTGTACCAACCCTGACTGACATCCCTCTTCCTGCTATCCCAAAGTCTATCAATAAATACTACTTACCTCATAGCTACTTTTAAGACCATTGCCTCCTTCCCCTCTGTTAGTCTGCTCATACAGCTATCCAGAGACTGTACAAAACTCATTCTTCTCAGAGACTATTATAGATTAGGATAATTGTACCCAAGAAGGCCTTTACAAATGTGTCACTGCTTTATATATGAGTCACTGCCATTAAAGTTGTGTCCCTGCCTTGCAAATAATTATCTGTTCTTCTGTGACATGTACACAACTTTGATTTCAAATGTCTCACACCATTCTAAATACTTTCTTCTACTAGTGTTTGGTCAAAACAAAAAAACTTTTATTTTGCTTGTTATCTATCATAATTACTA
This sequence comes from Protopterus annectens, assembly GCF_019279795.1. NCBI lineage: Eukaryota > Metazoa > Chordata > Ceratodontiformes > Protopteridae > Protopterus > Protopterus annectens. The sequence continues at coordinate 423,941,911 of NC_056738.1, read as the reverse complement.
TGTTACCTTGTATTATGTCTGACAAGTGAACTGTATCTGTAGTTGCAATATTCTGCTTTGTTTTATGTGGAGCTTTTCTCCCTGGGCCTCTACTGAAAATTGACATATATCCAGTTAGACTAGCCCGGTCAACAAATGTAAAATAAATAATAAATAAAATAAACTAAGCAGAAATATGGTAAGACTAAGGTCAATACATTGCTGAACCAAGGTACTAGGCATGAAGTAAGTAAATATACAGATAAAGTTGTGTGAACTTTAGAAGGTAATAAATAAATTAAAGAACAGTAATAAGGGATTATGGGAATTCAGTGTAACATGAGTTAACTGGATGGAATATGATGGAAAAAATGTGTAGGTAGTAGTAAGAGAGAGAGAGCTAGAAGTGATACAGTTAAGTTAGGTTATCCCTGAATGTTTCTTGGGTATTAGTTTAGAGCATGAACATATTCAATTTAATAAGAAAAAAGAAGTTTTAGCACAAATACTTAGGCAACATAAAGATGAAAGAGCTGTGGTAAAACGTATGTACCCTATGACAAGAAGGCTAGCCAGGAAGCCTGAAGAGATAATCAAGATATTTTGACAATTTTATGAAAATCTATACAAAGCAGAAGAGTGGGTTAAATTCAAGAAGACACACATTTGGAAGCTTTTTTTGCAAACATAATCTACTGCCAATCATTAGCTGACTGGAGTTCCGCTGTGGCAACCCCTTACCGAGAAAAGCCGAAAAGACAAAGAAGAAGATAAGAAATTCCACAGCTTGCTAAACGGAAGCTCAATGATTATTCAGAACAGATAAAAGACAGATAAAAAATATAATGTAAAGCCAAGCAAGATAGAAACCTCCAGGAAAGAATGGAATTAATACTGAAATGTGGAAGTTAGGAGGAAGGAAGCTGTTGAAGATTTGGAAGCCTCTGCTTAATAATGTTTTGAAAGGAATGGGCATACCTGAATTTTGGAAGAAGTAATTGGTGGTACTATTACCAAATGAGGAAAAGGATTCTGAACATAGACAGGTACATGCATAAATACATACATACAAATATTACAAGCAAGGGCAATAATGCCCTTCTAGCCTTACAATATATCAAAACAGTTGTTATCATAAGTGTCCAGGCTGTTCTAAAAAAAAATCTAAACTAGTGCTTGCTTTTATGGGATTTGTTAGTCTATTCCGTGCATCAGCTACTCCCTCAGAGAACCAATTAGTACCCTTCTCATTCCTACAGAATCTAATGCATAGGTTGTCTGATGATTCTCTAGTACTTTTTGATCACCACAAACATTCCTAGAGGCAGCTGCCCTATACACCTGAATCAGGTCTCCTGTTACATATCTATATGAGACACTGTAAAAGTTCATATATTTCAGTCTTTCATAAATGAAATTTTCACATCCATGGATACCTTTGGTATATTTTAGCTTTACTCTTTCCAGTTTACTCATGCTTATTTTCTTATAAGGTTTTCATATTGTTACATACTCAAGTTTGGGTCGAATATAACAAAACAAGGACTTCATTTCTGATTTCTTAGACTTTATAAACCTTTTTTATGCAACCTATAATTCTACAACTATCTTTAACCAGCTGGTTAATATGATTAGACAAACTCAAAGCTGGATCTACTCATATACCCAAATTCTTAAATGAATCTACACTTTCAATCAGTGTGTGCTGTATTAAGTACTCACCTTTCAATTTATGTCTCCCAAATCTCATATGCTTGCTTTTTGACATATTTATCAGCATACCATATCAGATAAGAATCAGTGCTGTTTTGTAGAAAGGAGACAAAAGCCTGACAACATTAACATAACTATGACTATTATTATAATTCAGAGGGAATTAGAATATAGACTGTTGTGATGCACAGAAAGAGTTTGGTTTGTTTTGCTAGGAATTTATAAGTAAGGTACTCATAGTGTTCGTGTTCCTGGTGTGATGGATCAGAGGCAAAAATAAAGCCAGGGGGAGTCCTTTAAGACAACCTGAGTTTGGACAGAACGATCAGACAAGGATGTCTCCTTTCCCTCTATTGTTAGATACCTGGTACCTTCAGCCAAAAAGACAAGGGACTTGTAAATTTTGGGATGTAACTGGTATGGTACTAGCTTTATTTGCTGATGGTTATCTTGTACTTGACAAATCCTGAATCTTTTGGCCCCATATATAGGTCAGGAATACTTGAATCAGTTACAGAAAATGTCCTGGGTAATAATTAATAAAGAGTTGAAGGAAAATATTAGGAATAAGGCAACAGTAAAGTGGGAAAGACATTTCTTCCTATGGAAAAGGATTGGTTTAGGACTACCTGATTTGAAGGACTATTTTAAAGCTACATAACTGAAAGTAGATGGCTGCACATCAAAGTGGAAAAGGGTAATGGTGGATCATGATGGAAGTACAAGGGATGCAGAGAGATTAGGGTTTTAAAATCAAGCCCTTAAGGAAAACAGAAATAACTACATAAAACATTTTTTTTCAGACAGCATGGCTCTAGAAAATGAAAATGCAGTTAACGGCCTAGGCACTTGGGACTTCCAAGATGGCTGCACACTGAGTAACAGCTTAATTTCAGCTCTCCCACTGTGAAAACAAACTTAGAAAAGAAATGTAGTGAATTTATCTTTTTAGTAAATTTGAAATACTGGCTAGTAAGTACACTGCCTGGATGCTAGCTAAAAAGAAAGTTAGAGAACCTAACAGAAGATCAATCACAAAAGGTGAGGAGAAAACACTGGCTGGGAAGAGTCCTGCAGCTGTTAAGCAAAAAGCAGTTTAAGCTCCAGCTTTGGTGCAAGACATGACTTCCAGAAATCTAGAGGAAAAAATAAGTCAAATGTGCTCAGAGCTAATTAAAATCAACAAAACACTGAAGAGTTAATTAACTCAAATAACAAAAGGATGAGAAAATGGAAGGAGCTTTAAACAGATATTCAGATGAGCTGATAAAACTGCAAAAATCAGAGGACAAAATGAAGGAAAGGTTGTCTGTGTATTAGACTGCTCAAAAAGAGATGTTTAAAAAAAAACAGGAGAATTAGAGGGAAAAGCTGAGATTTTCTGCTGTATCAGAGAAACTGGAAAAAGCAGACTGCATTAATTTTATGAAAGCACAAATAATCAACTGGATTGCTATTCCACAGCAGGAGTTGTTAATTGAAAGGGCACTTCATCTGTATGCTCCAAGCATACTGTACCTCTACCTCTCAACCTCTTAGCACAAGAAATCTGGACAAAGGCTGACATAATGGGGGATCAAAGGCAGAAAAATAGGGACACATTTTAAATACTGCTCTGATAAACTTGGAAAGTTGTTAGAATAACAGGATTTGTGTTAGAATGCATTTTCTGAAGGATATGAAGTCTGAATCTTAAATGTAGTCATTACTTAGTGTCTTTAATCTTTAGATCATCCCAGTGATTTGTCAAAAAAAAACAATTTTTATGAGAAACAAATAAAAAATATGGGCAAATAGCTGGACATTCAGCAAAAATCTGTACAGTTGAGAGGTATAGCTCTAAACCTGGCCATGAGAAAGCAGCCAATACCTCTAATAATAAAGATGTAATTCTACCAGCAAAAAAAAAGAGTTGATACTGACAAAAGTGTGGCAGAAGGGCAAAATACTAAAATTTGGGAACAGTAGAGTATTTGATGAAAATGATTACTCAATGTACACCAGGCACATGAGGACTAAATTTATTCCAGCAATCAGGAATATCCAGAATCAGGTGTGAGATTCAAGCTGGTGTTTGCAGCTATCTTCAGACATTTTTTTCCAAGGGCAAAGTCATTTTTTGATACAGAACATGCCAAGGAGGTAATACAAAAGTTTGTCCAACAAAAAGTTAGCTATTAAACAGAAGGTGAATCTGCTTCTTATTATTCTGATAATAAAACTCAGAGAGTTTGCCAGTGAAGCCTTTTCCAATGTTTCAAAGGAAAATGCTTGACAGACAGTAAAGCACATGAGTTGACTAGAAGAACCAGGAGTACACTGGAACTGAGACTAGAGCTGGGAGATGGAGATCAAGAGCTCGGAAATTAATGAATAAATGTGGGAATACCAAGCATCAGTTACATTTCTGAAATATAGTGAAACAAGAAAACCTGAAAAAAATTGGTTTTGACTTTGTTAAACTTACAGGTCACTCCAAAGCATATATCTTCCTTCATGTCATTAATGTTTGGAAGAACATTAACTAAGTAAAATAACTTTTGACCTTAAAAGTATTTTTATAAATTTTGACCCGTACTGCATGCTGTACAGTAAAGCATTCTCAGTTATTTTTGTGTGATACAGGGATACTAAATAAAAGATGTGCCCCCTTCCCTCCTCATTTCATTCTTCCTGTTTAGTTCTAAAAAATGCAGGTACTGCAAAGTAAAACGAGAAGAAATTCTGGACAAAATCAGGTTTAAGATAATAGGCTATAATCTGAAGTTGTTGAGGTGAAAGACAGGTTGGAAAAGTACACTGAGCATGATACAAATGAAATTGATATACTTTTTCTTACTTTTGCTTAGCGGAATGACAGGATTATGACCCTTGCCCTCCTCTAACAACGAGTTTTAAGTGAAAGCAAGTAAATAAAAGAATAGTGAATGCAATGAGAAATGTTTTCTCCTTCAGCAAATAAATGTTCACAGTGCAACTTTAGAAGCTTTTAGCTGAAGGCAAATGTGCAGCTGGTTCTCATGTTTCCATGGAAACAATCTGATAAAGAGCAATAAGGAGGATTTTTAAATTCCCTTGCCCTAGCTAATGACCCCTTGCCCTCCGAGCAGTGTGCGGTCCCTTTTAAGCCTTGTGCTGAGACACAGGCTGTCCCCCTATCAGCAACCTTGCAAGGTAAAAGAAATCCCAACTGAACAAAAGGGAATACCCAACCTGAAAGCCATACGTGAACTACCTAGACTTTCTTCACTCAGCCTTACAGTGTAGGTGATAACCTACAGTTATTTAGCTTTTAAGCCTTGTGCTGAGACACAGACTGTCCGCCTAGCAGCAACCTTGCAAGGTAAAAGAAATCCCCACTGAACAGAAGAGAATACCCAACCTGAAAACCCTACGTGAATTACCTAGACTCAGCCTCACAGTCTTTTAAGCCTTGTGCTGAGACACAGGCTGTCCCCCTATCAGCAACCTTGCAAGGTAAAAGAAATCCCAACTGAACAGAAGGGAATACCCAACCTGAAAGCCCTACATGAACTACCTAGACTTTCTTCGCTCAGCCTCACAGTGTAGGTAATAACCTACAGTTACTTAGCTTTTAAGCCTTATGCTGAGACACAGGCTGTCCCCCTATCGGCTACCTTGCAAGGTAAAAGAAATCCCAACTGAGCAGAAGGGAATACCCAACCTGAAAGCCATACGTGAACTACCTAGACTTTCTTCGCTCAGCCTCACAGTGTAGGTAATAACCTACAGTTATGTAGCTTTTAAGCCTTGTGCTGAGACACAGGCTGTCCCCCTATCAGCTACCTTGCAAGGTAAAAGAAATCCCCACTGAAAGAAGGGAATACCCAACCTGAAAACCCTACGTGAACTACCTAGACTTTCTTCACTCAGCCTTACAGTGTAGGTGATAACCTACAGTTATTTAGCTTTTAAACCTTGTGCTGAGACACAGGCTGTCCGCCTAGCAGCAACCTTGCAAGGTAAAAGAAATCCCCACTGAACAGAAGAGAATACCCAACCTGAAAACCCTACGTGAACTACCTAGACACAGCCTCACAGTCTTTTAAGCCTTGTGCTGAGACACAGGCTGTCCCCCTATCACCAACCTTGCAAGGTAAAAGAAATCCCAACTGAACAAAAGGGAATACCCAACCTGAAAGCCATACGTGAACTACCTAGACTTTCTTCACTCAGCCTTACAGTGTAGGTGATAACCTACAGTTATTTAGCTTTTAAGCCTTGTGCTGAGACACAGGCTGTCCCCCTATCAGCAACCTTGCAAGGTAAAAGAAATCCCCACTGAACAGAAGGGAATACCCAACCCGAAAGCCCTACGTGAACTACCTAGACTTTCTTCGCTCAGCCTCACAGTGTAGGCAATAACCTACAGTTATTTAGCTTTTAAGCCTTATGCTGAGAAACAGGCTGTCCCCCTATCAGCTACCTTGCAAGGTAAAAGAAATCCCAACTGAACAGAAGGGAATACCCAACATGAAAGCCATACGTGAACTACCTAGACTTTCTTCGCTCAGCCTCACAGTGTAGGTGATAACCTACAGTTATTTAGCTTTTAAGCCTTGTGCTGAGACACAGGCTGTCCCCCTATCAGCTACCTTGCAAGGTAAAAGAAATCCCAACTGAACAGAAGGGAATACCCAACATGAAAGCCCTATGTGAACTACTTAGACTTTCTTCACTCAGCCTCACAGTGTAGGTGATAACCTACAGTTATTTAGGTATTTAACTATAAAATTGTGAGTGATTTAAAGTAGAACTAATTGTAAGGGCCAGCACACCCGCGGACTTACACCTGAGGCCATCTATTACTATCTTACTTTTTCCTCCTAACCTCCTAGCTTAGTGAATTGTATTTACTAATGTAATTTCCTTACATATACCACGAAAGGGCAGCAGAACACAAGGCATGTAAAGCTGTTTCTTACTGCTAGCTGAACTCCACTAGCTCTGCGGACCAGCCATTCTCAGTTATCCCTGTTAGTACTTTTACTTCAAGTAATTACCCCCCACCCCATGAAAGATATTAAAGGGAATTAACCTTTTTAGTCATAAATATAAATAAACTAGACAGCTTATTCTACTGTCACTTACTACTCCTGTTATAGAACTCTTTAATGTTTGTTTGTGTCTTTCGGCTTTTCCCGGTTAGGGGTTGCCACGGCAGAACTCTGGTCCACTAATGATTGGTAGTTGATTTTTACATGCCGAGTTACCAGCCCTGGCTTACAACCTTCAACAAAGGCATGCCCATTCATGCATGTCTCCACGCAGATGATGCTGTAGCTGAGAATCGAACCGGACAGTGTCTTACTGTGAGGCGACAACGCTACTGCAGCACCACCACATAGCACTCTTTAATAAACTCTCTAATTAAAATTACTATTCTTGCTATAGAACTCTTTAATAATACCTTCTCCCCTACACATCTAGACCAAAAGCTCACCCTTTTTATGTCTTATGATAAGTAGATACAGAAAGTGCATCTTACCTACCCAAAGCTTGTAGAACACAGTCTCACTGTACAACTGATTGCCTCTCAGCCTCTCTACCTACTACGTAACTCCTTTTTTGCTCTTTTGACTCTCTCTTCCTGCTAGTAGATTGCACCCTTCCTTCTAAGCAACCTGTCCCCCCCCCCACTATTCTCCCGGTACTTTCTGTCCTGCCCACCTCCTCCCCTCCCTATTAACTAAGCCAAACCTATAAATACAGGTTAGGACTTCAGGCACCATTTTTAAATCCCCTTGCCCTAGCTAACAACCCCTTCTCCTCCTGGTGGTGTGCGGTCCGTAAGTGTGTCTTCTTTTTATGTTGTGTAATAATCTGTTTAATGGTTCTGCTTTGAAAGCATTTCTGATAGCCAAACAGGCTCTATGTTATTTGAACTGTGTTAATTTTGTAACGCTATGCTACCTAGGTTTGAGTGTGTTCCCCGCGTGGTGTGCCATCTGCTTTGAGGGTATCCTCTGTATTTTCTGCATTACCAGAGCTGCTATTCACTACTGAGAGCTATAGTAGGTTTGACTGGTTATTTAATTGTCGATTACAGACCATAGCATTCCTTGCTGTGATCTAAACCAGTCACGCTCCTATCTTGTGCTCTAGTATACGGATAGCACTATAATACACTAAATAAGATATAGAGGGTTTTTTCTCCATTGCAGCTACTCTACTTGCTATCCAGAGAGGTTTTTAATTATAAATTGCTTACAGCCTATTTTTATTGTGCTCAAGCACAGAGCGCTGTACTATATCACCTATCTTAACCATCGGTTATTTTTACTAGGCACATAAAAGCGGGTTTTTGCAATCTGGGCTATTGTTATCGATCTGCTTTTTGCAACTGGATCATACAATTAATACGGAAGCTGTGTTCTGAAAAGCTCATCTTAGTATATCTGATGTGAAACGCACTTGGTGACATTACTGCTGTTTTACCCTATGTAAATTACCTAGCTATAAAAAAAATACCTACTAGCTCATACAATTAATCGAAAGCTGTGTTCTGAACATCTTAACTTAGACTGTCTGATGTAAAATGTATTTGAGTACATTACTGTTGTTCTAGCCTGTACAAATTACCTAGTTAAAAAAAAAGATTACCTTACTATCCTTACCACATGCATTTTCTGATTGATGTCTATCTATCTAGTTGTTTTGGAAAAGGTTTAAGCTTATATTCTGGGCTTTATTGTGCTGTAGTCCACAGGAAATGTTCTACTGAATATAACTTTCTTACATGACTGCGAAGGTTGTACCAACTGTTAACCAGCTGGGTTTATTTTCTTTATCTTTAGCTAATCCTATACAGTAATTAGGAATTACTTGAATGTGACTGTAGTAGGTAAATGCTTTTTTTTTCTTTTTTCTATGAGCCACACAATTACATGCTTAGGAGTCTATATGCGGTCTACCTGTGTTTAAACTGTACTGCGTCTTACACTCCACTCAACTACTGACTTGCACTCCTCCTTACCATTTCACCTCCCACTTCTGCCAAGCTAATACTCTTAACTACTCTCATACCTGTCCTCACCACTGCTCATCTCCTCACATCCATTGAAAAATTGAATTACTACAACTTTAACTACTTCCCTAAACAAACATCTACTTAGAACTATACCCTTACCCATTTTTTAACAAATACCACATCCACTCATTGCTACCTGCTAGCCAAGTACCATCGACTCACACATATCAAATTCAATAACACCACTGTAAGGAACTAAAATATCTCACCAACTCCATTAACTACCCAGTTTCTGGCCTTAAAACACCCACCTTAAAAGATGGTGACATCCAACCTAATCCAGGCCCAACAAATTTCCCCACTTTATTAACTCATTCCATCACTTCCTCCACCCTAACAACCCAAACCAGACTCTCTAATTCCTTATATCCGCAGTATAAATAACAAAATTGCCCAGCTCCACGCCCTCCTTGATTTACATTCCTTTGATATCCTCTGTCTCACTGAAACCTGGTTAAAACCTGGAACTAAAGATAATGAAATTATTCACCCAGGTTATAATATATTGAGACTCGATCGCTTAAAACGCAAGGGAGGGTGAGTACCCCTATTGTTTAAATCCATGCTACAGATCACCTCAATACCTTATAATCCACCTCAAGATAGTAAGGCCGAAATACTTATCTCCCGACTTCAACTTAACCCTAGCAAAGCCCTATACATCATCTGTATCTACCTAATTCCTGGCAATAATAGTACTACAATAGAGGACATTCTAAGCTGGGTGTCTACTACTTTTCCACAAGAAACCATTATACTAGGAGACTTTAATACAGACTGGAAATGTGTGAATACAGAAAACCCTTCATCTCTCATTAATCTTCACGGCTTTAGTCAAACAATTACCACCACCACTAGATTTAACAAACCTAACAACAAAGAGAGTATCTTAGATCGGATACTTATGAATAAACAGCAACAAATCAACAAGGTAGGAACTCTACCAGATGGCTTAAGTGATCATATGTTAACTTACATTATAAGACAAAAGAATGACATCCCTAACAACCCCTCACGAGCCAACAAACACTTTAACCCTGTGGCTTTCCAAAATGAACTTAATGCTTGTAACTGGAACTAACTAAAGACTCTCCCTCTTGAGGAGGCTGTCAAATATTTTAACTCTAAATTCTTATCTATCCTTGATAACCATGCACCTAAATGGTCAATCAGTCCAAACCAGCCCCCCAGCTCTCAAAAGATACTAAACAACAGATACTGCTTAGGAACAAATCTTGGGCCAAGTGGAGAGCATCCAAAAACATCTTTGACCATCAAACATTTAGACAGTTAAGAAATATTACAAAAAAAGCAATACTCACAGATAAAAAAAACTACTATTCTAAACTACAGCAATCACACCATAACAATCCACAAAAGTTCTGGTCTAGCTTAAATAGATTCCTACATCCAGGGCACTCTAGTACACCACACCCTCTAGGGTCTGATAACAATTCCTCCCATCAAACTGACACCATAAAATCTTTAGCCTGTCAACTATCTTCAAACAACTCTGATATCCATACCTCTTTACCTAATACTCTCCCTACATTTCAAATACAACCCATTGCTACCTCATACATCCAAACACTTATCTATAAACTTAAGTCATGTACACCCTCTGCTGATCAAGTACCATCTGAATATCTGCAAAAAGCAGCTAAAGCTGTTGCATATCCAGTATCCATACTTATCAACAGAACCATAAAAGAAGGAACCATTCCTGATATCTGGAAAATCTCCCACATTATCCCCTTACACAAAGGTGGTAATTCCAATGATTATTCCAATTATAGGCCTATAGCCCTCTTGTCTTCCTTAGTAAAAGTTATGGAGAAATGCATTCACCATCAACTAATTAACCACTTAACCCTACATAATATACTAGCTAAATGCTGTCAGCATGGCTTCAGGCCATTCCATAGTACCACCACAGCTCTCCTATCTTTTACCGACTCCATCAATACAAACCGTAATAACAGCATCCTCTCATAAGGCCTCTTTCTTGATCTGTCAAAAGCTTTTGATATGGTCAACCACCCCCTACTCTTAAAAACTCTTGAATCACTTTCGCTGGACTCCAAATCTGTTCTCTGGTTCACATCCTACCTTATCAACAGGCAACAAGCAGTCCTCTGGGAGAATAATCTATTTGCCCTCCTGCCAGTCTTCCTAGGAGTCCCACAGGGCTCCCTTCTAGGTCTATTTTTATTCTCTTTATTTTTATTCTCTTTATTCATCAATGACCTACACTTAGCAATCCCTCAAGCTACCTGCATACAATATGCAGATGATTCCACACGTATATGCCCGGCCAACTCCACATCCAAAATACAATCTCTAACCCAAACAGTATTTAACACAGTAGAAACTTGGTTCTTAAAACGCTGTCTCCTTTTGAACACTAAAAAAAACAAACTCCTACTCTTCACACCTAATAGTAAGTCCCCCCCTTTAAATCTCTCTATCAAATCGAATAATGGCACACTTATAACCCCCAACTCTACTACCAAACTGCTAGGAATTATAATTGACAGTAACATTACCTTTGATAACCACATAAATAACACTATTAAAACCGTAAACAGAAAATTGGGCTCCCTATACAGAATAAAACCCTTCTTAACACCAACAGCCAGAACTACAATTGCCCACTCTCATCTAATCTCAACTCTACTCTAATCTTCCCCATTTATACTAACCTAAAGAAAAACAATATTGCTAAACTAGCCAACTCCTATAACAATATTGCCAGATTTGCCACTGGAAACCCATTTAGAACACACCACTGTCTGAACCTACACAGCAGTTAGACTGGCTCAAATTAAAAAACATCTTGATACTTTCCCAACTTACCATAGTCCATAGGATTTTCTACCAACCTAACAACACACCTATACTTTCTAACCTTATTACCCCCTATACAAACCTCAATTCCTTACTCTCTTCCACCAAACTACTGGCTACCATAAGCAAGTTCAATAACTTGGCAGGTGACTCCTTGTTTTCTAATACTGCTGGAAATATTGGAACCTGTTACCAACAGATCTAACTTTACTATCCTCCTTACCACTCTTTAAACAAAATCTCAAGAAACATCTTAAAGCAAAATGGTTATGTCCTTGCTGCTACCCTGACTAATTCTCTGCTTTAGCTATTGCCCCATCTCTTTTATTGCCTCATCCACTAATTAATTATTTTTTTCTCTCCTTAGAAAGTAATAACTGTCTTATTTTATGCTTACAACTAGGTACTGAGAAGAATGAAATTGTGTATGTACTGTAAGCTACCTCATATACCTTTATGAATGTGTGTCCTATCCTTTTAGATATTAGTGTCATAAATAATATTATCTCTTTAGCTAATGCTCTTTAATTAATTTTTTTAACATATTTTTCTTTTATATTAATGTAGAAAATCATTATGTTGTGTTGCTCAAATAACAATGCATTCTTTTGACTAGCAAATACCCTGTTATTTTTAACATAATTTTTCTTTCATAATTGTAATGTGAATTTTTTTTAAGTTACTTTTGGAGCTTTTCTCCCTGGGCCTCTACTGAAAATGGACATATATCCATTTGGACTAGTCTGGTTAACAAATGTAAAATAAAATAAATAAATAAATAAAATAAAAACAGAATACTTTTTTCTTTCATAGGTAGGTACTAGGCTATTGGCCCTAGGGCCTATATAAGCCTAGCTAAATGGTACCCTGGCTTTTGCCACCCAAGAAAATGATTTTCCTGTGCCCCTGTCAAGCAGAACGACTGAAGTGATCCCAAGGGTGAATTTCCTATCTCCCATCCAATCATCAAGATTTTTATTGAAGAGTGCTAATGAGGAGATTTGTTTGATATAGACAGGTAGTTTGTTCCAGAGTATGGAAAGTCTCTGAGACAGGAATCTATCCCTCCAGCATGTTCTGTTTATTGTGGTGACAAGGTTTTGGTCCATAGAGCGTGTAGCTCAGAGGGATTGAGATTTCTTTAAGTGGCGCATGTCCAACAGCTCTGGGTTTGACATAGATTTGTATGTTAGGCAGAGATCGTCTCTGAGTAGGCGATATGCGACAGAGTAAAGCTGGAGTTTTTTGAGACGGTTTGCGTACGGCATCTGTTTGAAGCCAGTAATCCTCTTTGTGAGGTATTTCTGTGGCCTTTCCAGTTGTTGTAGATGTCTTGTGAAGTACATACCAAAAGGGGCGTTGTACTCTATAATGGGTCTAATGAGTAATGAGTAGAGGGAAACAATGACCTCTTCTTTCCTGGATGAGAAACCTTTTGTGATGAGGTGTGCCACGTAGAAGGATTTCCTGACTACTGTGGCGATGTGATTATCAAAGGAGAGACTACTGTCCACCTGTGTCACAAGGTCTCTTATCACACTTTCGGTGTTAGACTACTGCCTATGTGGTAGTTCATGGGTACAGAGTTCTTACCAAAAGGGATGACAATGCACTTTTTGGCATTGAGCTTGAGGCCATGGCTTTGACACCAGGCATCTGTCTCAGTGAGGCCCTTTTGTAGGATGTCCACATCGTTAGAAGATTTGATTATGGCTCCTAGTTTGCAGTCATCTGTAGCTAAAATATAATGTTTTCTGAAAGCAATCAAGTTTTCTACATCCTGAAGAGGAATACATATAATACAAAAACAGACTGCACTTAGCGTAAATAGAAGCACACGCTGTATCACGTGTAACATGTGTTTTAACATGAATAACCTTCATTATAGGTTAATTAAAGTCTCTGTGTGTGTGTGTGTGTGTGTGTGTGTGTGCGCGCGCACGCATGTGTAGCTCTCAATCTGGAGACAAATGTTCCTATTAGAGGCACCAACATCCATGAAGAAAGCTGTGATGGCTATAATACCTACAGATGGAAAAGACATATCAGATCCAGCTTCATATAAGCCCATTTTGATTCTAAACCATGATTATAAAGTGTTTATGTCTACAATAGCTAAAATAATGGCAAAGGTGATACCAAAATTGATAAATATGGATGAATGTTGTTTTGTGGAGGGGAGGCAAACATTTGACAACATTAATAAAACAATGAGGATCCACAAGGCAGAATGTAAGAAAATACCACAGTTGTTGGTGAGTCTTGATGCAGAGAAAACATTTGACAGAACAAGCTGGGATTTTATCAGTAGGGCAATGGAAGCATTTGCATTCCCAGACACAATAATAAGGTTAATTAGCCTGATATATGACAGATTGGAGGCAAAAATTAAAGTGTGTGTGGGAGGGTCCTCTTTGGAAAGTTCTGTTTCAAGGGAGGAACCAGGCAGGGGTGTCCTCTTTTCCCTTTTTTATTTGTGTTATATTTACAACCACTGGCAAAGAAAATGAGGGACTCAGAAATTCAAGGATATAATTGGTATGGTAATCGAGAAATGTTTGTCTTTTTTTACAGATCTTATTTTGTACATTATAAAACCAGAAAAGGACATCTCAGTGTTTTGGAACACTGAGAGAGTTTCGGTGCTTTTCAGGATACAAAATTAATGAAGATAAAACAAAGTCAAAAGCTGAAAACTAAGTACCCTTACACGAATTGGTTCAGCAATACTCATATTTATGGAAACATGATAAAATGAAGTAGTCAGGAGAATGGCTGTTATGGCAGCTAAGGATATGTGAGAAGAAACTAAACAAAATATAATACAAAAACTGTGAAACTGGAACATATGCTTTATGGAAAGCAGGGAAATCGTTTTTAGTCTCTCTAGTTTTATACACAGGTCAGGCATATTTTTATCAGTCAGAAGAGAAGTGGACAGCAACTTATAAAGGGTTGAAGGATTTTATCTGGGAGAGAAACAGGGCAAGAGTCAAGTGGGATAAGTTAATCCTTCCAACAGAACAAGGTGCTTTGGGATTACCTGATTTAAAGGAGCATTTCAGAGCTATAGAGCTACGCAGTTAAGTCTCCTACAAACAGCACAAGTAGAAAGCTATAATTCAAAGTGGAAAGGAATGATAAGGATGATGAAACTGAGGGGGAGGGGGCTCAAGAAATAAGGAGAGACTGGGATTTGGAAGCAGATCCTTAAGGAGAATAACAATAACCATACAGAATATTGCATTCATAAAGTACGAGAAAGTATTCTGACTGCAATTAGGGGCACAGAGAATAGGCAAGAAGGGGGATGAAACTTACTGGAGAAACTTTGCAAAACAGACACGGTACTAGGATCAAATAATTTGAGAAGAAAAGATAACAGAAATGGAACAGACCAAGGACACGTGGACTGCAGGTTAGAGATTGCCTGCCCTATCAGAGCATAGGCAAAGAGAAAGGAATTGGGGGATCCTAAGTCAAAGACCAGCATTGGTAGAGTTTTTTGTAGCATCTAGAACAGAGGATGCTATTAAAAAAGGGATAATTAGTAGTACATATAAAATATTGCATGATAACTACTGGAATCAATCAGAGGAGGTAAAAAAAAAATTGGGAAGATACATTGGATAAGCAATTCACAAAGAAACAATGAAAGGATACATGTATGGTACCTAAAAACGCAACAAGTTCTAGAAGATTTAGGATATTTGTTTGGAAGTGTTTGCACAGGTATTTTGATATTCCTCAGGTAGATTGCAAATGCTGGATGTGTGATGGAGAAGAAATAGATAACTAGGAACATATTTTATGTACAATTGTGTAAGCTACCTCATATACCTTTATGAATGTGTGTCCTATCTTTTTAGATATTAGTGTCATAAATAGTATTATCTCTTTAGCTACTGCTCTTTAATTAATTTTTTTAACATTTTTCTTTTATATTAATGTAGAAAATCCTTATGTTGTGTTGCTGAAATAACAATGAATACTTTTGACTAGCTGTTATTTTTAACATAATTTTTCTTTCATAATTGTAATGTGATTTTTTTTTTTATGTTACTTTTGGAGCTTTTCTCCCCAGGCCTCTGCTGAAAATGGAAATATATCCAGTTGGACTAGCCCGGTTAACAAATGTAAAATAAAATAAATAAATAAATAAACAAATAAATAAAATAAAAACAGAATACTTTTTTCTTTCATAGGTAGGTACTAGGCTATTGGCCCTAGGGCCTATATAAGCCTAGCCAAATGATACCCTGGCTTTTGCCACCCAAGAAAATTATTTTCCTGTGCCCCTGTCAAGCAGAATGACAGAAGTGATCCCCGGGGTAAATAAACAAATAAATAAAATAAAAACAGAATACTTTTTTCTTTCATAGGTAGGTACTAGGCTATTGGCCCTAGGGCCTATATAAGCCTAGCCAAATGATACCCTGGCTTTTGCCACCCAAGAAAATTATTTTCCTGTGCCCCTGTCAAGCAGAATGACAGAAGTGATCCCCGGGGTGAATTTTCTATCTCCCATCCAATCATCAAGATTTTTCTTGAAGATTGCTAATGAGGAGCTTTGTTTGATATAGATAGGTAGTTTGTTCCAGAGTATGGGAAGTCTCTGCGGCAGGAATCTATTCCTCCAGCATGTTCTGTTTATTGTGGTGACAAGGTTAAGTCCCTAGAGCGTGTAGCTCAGAGGGATTGGGATTTCTTTAAGTGGAGCATGTCCAACAGCTCTGGGTTTGACATAGCTTTGTATGCTAGGCAGAGATCGCCTCTGAGTAGGCGATATGCGACAGAGTAAAGCTGGAGTTTTTTGAGACGGTCTGTGTAGGGCATTCTGTCTGAGGCCAGTAATCCTCTTTGTGAGGTATTTCTGTGGCCTTTCCAGTTGTTGTAGATGTCTTGTGAGGTACATACCGAAAGGGGCGCTGTACTCTATAATGGGTCTAATAAGTGATGAGTAGAGAGGAACAATGATCTCTTTTTTTCTGGATGAGAAACCTTTTGTGATGAGGTGTGCCCAGACACAATAATAACATTAATTAGCAGGATATATGACAGATTGGAAGTAAAAATTTAAGTGTGTGGGAGGGTCCTCTCTTTGGTAAGTTCTGTTTGAAGAGAGGAACCAGGTAGGGGTGTCCTCTTTTCCCTTTTTTATTTGTGTTATATTTAGAACCACTGGCAAAGAAAATGAGGGACTCAGAAATTCAAAGATATAACTGGTATGGTAATCGAGAAAGGTTTGTCTTTTTTTACAGATCTTATTTTGTACATGATAAAACCAGAAAAGGACATCTCAGTGTTTTGGAACATTGAGAGAGTTTCAGTTCTTTTCAGGATATAAAATTAATGAAGATAAAACAAAGTCAAAAGCTGTAAACTAAGTACCCATACACAAATTGCTTCGGCAATACCCATATTAATGGAAACATGATAAAATGAAGTAGTCAGGAGCATGGCTGTTATGGCAGCTAAGGATATGTGAGAAGAAACTAAACAAAAAATAATACAAAAACTGAGAAACTGGAACCTATGCTTTATGGATATGAATAAGCAAGATACAAGCAGGGAAATTGGTTTTAGTCTCTTTAGTTTTATACACAGGTCAGAGGAGAAGTGGATAGCAACTTATAAAGGGTTGAAGGATTTTATCTGGGAGAGAAACAGGGCAAGAGTCAAGTGGAATAAGTTAATCCTTCCAACAGAACAAGGTGCTTTGGGATTACCTGATTTAAAAGAGCATTTCAGAACTATAGAGCTTCGCAGTTAAGTCTCCTACAAACAGCACAAGTAGAACGCTATAATTAAAAATGGAAAGGGATGATGAAACTGAGGGGGGGCTCAAGAAATAAGGAGAGACTGGGATTTGGAAGCAAATCCTTAAGGAGAATAACAATACCTATACAGAATATTGCATTCATACAGTAGGAGAAAGTATTCTGACTGCAATTAGGGGCACAGAGAATAGGCAAGAGGGAGATGGAACTTACAGGAGAAACCTTGCAAACGAGCCAAGGTACTAGGATCAAATAATTAGAGAAGAAATAGATAACTGGGAACATATTTTTGGCCAGTATAATGAGATAGCAGACTTTAAAAATGTCCTGCAGACTACTCTGTCAGAAATACTGGGTGAAAAAATTGATGTAACTGAGAAAATGATTTTTTGAGCTTTGGTACAGAATCAGAATTCCTAGACATAGTAAGGACTTGCTGAGTTTAAATCTGGTCCTGCCAAAAAAGCAATTACTAGAAACCAATCATACAAGTAGTAGTGAGTAACAGAGATAAAAGAACTGAAAGTGGGATCTTTAGAAAGGGGTAGGAGAAAATTACATAATAAATTGGGAACTGTGGGAACAGCACATAAAGAATAATGCTTTGGAGAAGGAATGAGGTTTAAGGTAAGGCAGGAACTAAATGAGCTACGTAATGTTCGAATGACAATGACTCTACAGTAGATTATATGCAATGTATAATGTTTGCAACTGAAAATATGTCAATATGGTTTGATTTCATTTGCATAAATGTATGTTTGCTTATGTCATAAGTTATAATTCAATAAAAATGTTTCTTAAAAAAAATAAGAAGAAGAAAAAAAAGAAGACAGGAACATGGGTTGATAGCTCCCTCTCTTTTGAGTATCATATATCAACGGTTGCCAGAAAATCTTTTTACTTAGCCCAGCTAATTTCCAATGAAATATCATCAAGGTTTAAAGAAGTAATCACTCCTTAATACTAAGCATTAATAATCAGGCCAGTTATCAAGTACAACACCCCCTTGGAATGTATCTAACTATACACAAACAATTAGAAAGACCTAAAAGGTTCTTAACAAAAATATGTCACAAGCCTAAAGTCCCTGGGCAACCAAAGCTCTATTCTTTTTTCATTGTCTTATAGATTTCTGAGAGATCATCTCTGCTTCCTTTACCACCATCACAGCAGCGACCCAATTGTTCTGAACCTCCCGTTTCTCCACAAGTTCAAGATCCCCAACAATATCAGAACCAGGGAACTAAGTCTTCATCAACAGATAAATAAAACACAATGGAGACATATGTTTATAACTCAGCACCTCCCAAAACTCTGATTTAAACTTCTCTGGATATTAAGCAATGCAACTCTTCCACAATTTTATACCAGGTTGACCAATATGGTCCTTCTGGAGAAAGAAGGTGCTGTCTCAGGTAGGGTCCTTGCAATGGAAAATTGGTCACGAGACTCAGTGGCCTTGGAATAGCTGCATACACATAGATTCATAAAATGGTAGACAACAACTAACTGCTAAAAGGTTTAGTAACATTTTTGGCACACAACCACTCCCCTCATCATACTGTTTAAACAACACACCTCTACAAATTTAAAAGTTAGTTAGGGACCTAGACACTTAAGTTGATAGCTCCCTCTCTTTTGGCTATCATACAGTTGTCAGAAAATCTTTTTAGTTAGCCCAGCTAATTGCCAAATAAATACCTTCATGGTCTAGAGTTAATCACCCCCTTATAATCTGCACTGATCAAGTAAACTACTGAGTTCAACACCTCATTTGGGATGTATCTCACTAAACATATCAAAAATTAGAAATATCACAAGTGTAAAGTCCTTGAGATAATAAGACAGGGGGGAAGCTCTACGCTTTTAGTATCTTAAAGACTTTTGAGAGATCTCCATTTCAATTACGACACCATTACAGAATTGATTGTCTTGGATCTCCTGTTTAACTGCAAGTCCAATAGCTCCTTTAGTACTAGAGCCAGGGATCTAAATGTTCGCAAACAGATAAACCATGACAGAAAGATAGATTTACACCCCAGTGCTCACCATACCTCTGGCACAAACTTCCCCTGCACGTTAAGCAGTGCTACCTTTTTTAAACTTAATCTAAATGACTAGATAGGCAGCCACAAATGTATTCCAGGATTGATTGGTATAACCCTCAAAAAAATGACATGTGACCTCAGGGAGGTTATTGACAAGGGGAAAATGGTCATGTGACCTTGGAATATCTATGAATCTGTAGACATTAAAATAAAATGAGGGACTAAAGAAAGACAATTTTGCCAATGGAAATACATATAACTAAGAATACAGAAAACAGGCAAGAGTTGTCAGGAAATGCCTGGAGGGCACTTAAAAAGGAGCTGCACTACTTGGAGCAAATAAACTGGAAGGGAATGACAGCATAAGAAGAAGTCAAGCAGGTGTTTGACCTGAAGGTCAAAGAATGCGCTCCATCTCAAGGACTGTTGGCAGAATACAGACAAAGTCCAGGCCTCCTTTGAAAAGGTGTTACAACTGTTGCCCATTTGGACTATGCCATTAGACAAATGTAAATTAAAATAAAGAAATACTATACATACTTTTGCTCTTCCTCATTTATTTTGAGTAATACGGTGAGAATCATGTCTATTGGAGAGAATGAGTAAAGCAACATTGCCCCATTCTGGGAGAAAGCATCTCTTATCCCAGCTCTTGGAGTACTGTTCTGCGCAGAACTGTCTCAGCTGCCTGTTTAGATGAGAACCAAACAAGTCTACTTGTGGAAAACCCCACATTCTGATCAGATCTGGAAAGCAATCCCTGTGTATCATCCATTCATATGGATGCACTAGGGATCTGTTCACCCTGTCTGCAGAACATTTTATAGAGAGAGATTGTAGGCTGCAATTAGTGTCACGCCTGCCTTCATAGCTATTCCCCAAACTTGCATGGCCAGACTGCACTGCAGGAATGAATGAGTATTGCCTTGTATATGTAGCACCTGACTGGGGTCTGTCCTTACTAGGATAATACCTTCCTTTAAGGTGTGGGTGTAAGCCTTGAGAACTAAGATGAATGCCATCATCTCTTTTGCATTTATGTGCTTTCTTCTCACCCTATCCTCCCAACTCCTGAGAAATGGCAGGGCTCCCACAAAAGACCCTTAAGCAAGGTGTGAGGAGCTGCTTGGCTGAAACTTCCTTGGCCGCAAAATGTTTTGAAAATTTCAGATAGGTCAAATATTCATCCAGGAAGAAGGATCTGTTGAAAATAAGTGTCCAGACAGGCCTGCAAAAAGATCTAGTTCTTTGAGGGTGTCACATTTGACTTAGCTTTGTTGATGGTGAGATTAAGATAGGTTCATAATTACATACTATGCTAATGACCACCAGGACGTTTATAAGCCTAGTCATGCAATCCAACCCAATTGTGTCTCTATGTATCATGGGTGTTTATTAGGAGGATGTATGCTAGTTACTTGAGAGACAGCTTTGTTATAGAAGTTTATATATTCATGAGGGTCATGGTGATGAGGTGATGGGTACGGTTGCCTGTGGGTCATACAGATCCATACAGATTCATCTTCTGAGTTCATACATCCAAGTACAAAGGTGCAGTTTAGGTTTAATGTAACAGCAGACGGTGATGCTAAGAATTTGGTTTATGTTGCTAAATGTATTGCATGCCCATGTTTCTACATGGGCAAAACCAATCGCACTTTGAGAGACTGTATTTTGCAGTGCTTGTATGATACACATAAAGGGAACATGACTAAAACATTTTAATTGTCACAATGATGCTGTACATTCCTTCAGATTTTCAGTTTTACAGACCCTGCCTGTTGGTGTGAGGAGAGGTGATACTGCCAACAGGACAGAGCAGGCTGAGACAAAATGGATTATTTTATTACAAGCCGATAGGGGTTTCAGCAGGAATAGTATGGTACCATTGAAACCTGTGCTTAAGGCACACCCCTTATTTCACTGATTAGCTGTTTTGTGATGTGACTGGTTGGTTGTTTCTATTTAATGATTACGTCATTGGTATTATGCTGGGCGGCCACGGTGGTGCAGCGGTTAGCATTTACACCTCACAGCAAGAGGTTCTCCGGTTCGATCCTCGGCTGGGGTGCCTTCTGTGTGGAGTCTGCATGGACACTCTAAATTGGCCCTAGGCATGAGTGTGTGCCTTCTGTGGAAGGTTGGACACCAGGCTGGCAACTCAACATGGTAAAACTCCACTGCCAATCATGAGCAGACAGGTGATCCGCTGTGGCGACCCCTAACCGGGAAAAGCCAAAAGAAGAAGTCGTCACTGGTATTATGCTATGGTCTGAAGAAGCATCTTGTGCTTACCTGCTGTATTTTATTGGATTAAAGACTTTTTATTTGACCTCTGCTGTGGTAGCTGGGCGCTTCTTTGTTGTTTATTACAGTTTGTTCTGTTGGTTAAGCCTTTATCCACTCGATTGACTGTCTTTTTGTCGAGTTAGGAAGGTCCTAGAAGTTATGCGGGGTTGTGTGTGTGTGGGGGTAACTTATATCACATATATGCAGGCCAGACTGGGGGGTGAATTTCCGATTTCCCATCTTTTGGTCAAGGTTATGCTTAAATAGGGTTAAGAAAGAACTCTGCTTCCCATTGTTGGGGAATCTGTTTCAGGGCATGGCAATCCTCTGAGAGACCAACATGCCTTATTTATGTCACAAGCAAAATTCAAATCCTTGGATGTAGTGGTTCTAATGCTATTTCTTTCATAGAAATGCAAAAGTTCTATCAGAGCTGGATTTGATGATGCCTTGTTTGCCAGGCATAGATCACCTATCAGTAATTTGTGTGAGGCAAGATACAGAGACAGGGTTTTAAGACAATCTATACTGGACACTGTGTTTATACTATGGATTCTCCTGGTAAGAAATCTTTGTGAGCCTTCGAACTGCTGCATATTTTTGGTCAGGTTCATGCCAAAGGGGGCATCATACTCTTACTTATAAGTTGGGCAACATAGAAAGAATTTCTTACTACCTTGGCCACATGCTATATCAGATCAGATCCCTGACTACTGGGTCAACTCTTAGGGATGTCTTATTAATTGAGTAATTAGCCTGGGTTGCAGTTTTTCTAAAAGGCACTATAATGCATTTCTTGACATTGAGTTTTGGTCTGTGACTTTGGTACCAGTCATTTATCTGTGTTAGACTCTCTTGGAAGATGTTTGTCATAGTTATATTTTTACTAGTCTAATGACCCATGGGGCCTTTGTAAGCCTCGCCAGGTTTTACAAAAAAATAATGATACCCTGCATTCAAAAATGACATTGAGGGTCAGATATTTATAATCAACCTCTGTCCATATGGGGCATGGGTGCCAGGCCTGGTCTAATTTTCCTAATCCCTATCCACTGGTCCAGGTTGTGCTTAAACTGGGGAATAAATGAACTCAGCTTCACATGGATGAGAAGCCTGTTCCATAGGAAGGGCAGTCTCTGGGACATATACCTGTCTCTACAGCATGTTCTGTTTAAATCACACACAGAATTCAGGTCTTTAGACCTTGTATTTCTGGTATTTTTTGACTTATGAATATGCAGGAGATTCATATGTAGGGGGGTTGTGGATGCCTTTATGCAGTGTCATGGGGGACTCTGTGATGACTCCCACTTGGCAGTCATCTGTAAACTTGGTAAGCCAAAGGCCCTTAACATTAGCCTTCACCTATGAGAAGTAGATGCCAAATTGGAGCAGTCCCAGCAAGGCAACCTGAGGTACCCCACTGGTGACCTGTCTCTAACTGGAGGTGACATCACCAGTCTTGACTTCCTGGGTCATGTCTGTGAGCCAGCTGCCAGTCCAGAAAGTTATGTAATAGTTTATGCCCAGTTCGATGAGTCTGACAATTATACTACAGTGGGATACAGACTGAATGCCTTAGGCAGGTCCAAATAGGTAGTATGCACCGATTTTCCCTCATCTGTTGCCTTGGTGACCTTTTCAACATAATCTACCAAGTTTAGTAGTTATGATCTTCCTTTGACAAAGTAAAACTGGGTTGCGTCCACAGTGTCTGAAGGCTGCCTATGTGTTTGCTGATCATTTCCATGATAATTCATTCTATGGCTTTGCATATTAGACAGAATAGTCAGACTAATAGGTCTGTAGTTTCTGGGTTTTGGATGATGTTCCACCTTCTGAAGTGCTCTCCCATACTGGTAAATACCAGTCCCAATATGCTTGAACCTCTGGTGGGTGTGCACACTATCTAGTCAACGTTATTTGGGTTAATATGTCCAAGAATCGCTGTACCTGAGAGTGTGAGGCAGTGCGTGTCTCCCAGTTTATAGGGGGGTAGTGAAAGTCTCTCCATGAACAGGGTATTTGGCTTAATCGTAAGTGCCTCCAGTGGTCTAGGTATGTGCTAACAGATTCTAGGGATGTGGACAGTAACCTACAGCTTGCTAGGATATGGCATGGGACTTTGTCTATAGTGACTTGCATGTAGATAAATTCCAGAGCATCATCCTATTTAACCAATGTAAAGTTATGCTTGCTGGTAATATAGGCAGACTTCTCCACCTTTTGTCTCTGTGCTGCTAATGGTCTAAATGTGTGGAAGGCATTGAAACCTTACACTGCCAGACTACTTTCTGTGGATGTAAACCATGTTTTGGTAACAGCACAGATGTCTACATTCTCCAGAGTGAGGAGAGCTTGTAGGGTGGTGAGTTTCTTGTTTAAGCTCCTAGCATTAAGAAGTAACACCTTTAGGCTTCTTTGGGTTTTATTTGGCATGTCAGTAGGTTTGCCGATTTGGCATTGACGAAAAAAGGCTCTACGGGGTAGACAGAGTTTTGGCCAATATTCAGATGCCAAGGGGAAACAGGTTCAGACCATCCTTTGCAATGCAATGTGTTTTTTTTTAACCAGGTCTTCCCATGCTGACATATACTGAATCCCTCTGGAAAGATACCAGAAACAAAGCCAATTACTGAAGTCACTCATCTTTTGTTCATACTGTGGTATCATCCTTGGTGAAGGTGGAATGCTGCTCAGTACAAGGCACATATCTGCCTGAGACACATTTTCAGAGATATCAACAATGTCTCTCTTCATATAGTTCAGGGAAGTAGATGGACTATGATAGAATCATACAGGTAAGTACTTGTGGTGTAGTGACTTGCTTGCATGCATAACCTGGTGGATCCTGGCTCCACGTAAGCAACTAACTGCCATTTTTTCCTTGTTCGGTTTGGTGAGTGGGGAATATGTGTGCCATATAATGGAGTCCCCAATGACAAGAGTCCTGATTAATCTTTTGAACTGCATTATACGCTTTACTTTTGGGGTTCCATCAGATGTAGGGTGTTTGGTGCTGCTTTTGGCAAGTACATTGCTGACAACTGTTACCATATGTAGGCTTAGAAGGTCTTTGAGGTTTGGGAAGATTGCTTTTTAGTGCTTCAGCACAGGTTGGTGTGTGTGTGTGTGTGTGTGTGTGTGTGTGTGTGTGTGTGTGTGTGTGTGTGTGTGGTGTGTGGAGTGTGTGTGCGGTGTGTGTGTGTGGTGGATGTAGTGTGTAGTGTGTGGTGTGTGTGGTGGAAGTAGTGTGTGGTGGATGTAGTGTGTGTAGTGTATATGGATGTGTGTGTGTGTTTGCATTGCTTGCTACTATGTTTAAGGATTAATCCTGAAATGGTTGTGTATGAACATGAGACAACTGATACATTGTCTTAGAATGCCCATGTCTACAAAGCTGGCTACAAAGACATTTGGAAATTGTATACTCATGTTGTCCGGGCCTGTATTGGGCTACTTGATGTTGTAGACAGGGTTATACATAGAGGTCTCCTTGGGTGGTCTATGGGAATTGGCATTATACTACGTTAGATTTTGATAACATTTAATAATATTGCTGTTTAATGTGCAAACTAGCTGCTCTAAGCTTATCTCCGCACAATGGCTTTGTTTTAATCACTTTAAGTTGCAGCTTTCATGTCTAAGGAAAGTTTTACAGATAAATTTTACTTTCAATGCATTTGTGTCTCTACAGGGCACTGCTAACCTTGTAATGTAATAACACAGAGAAAGACTGTTTGCGAGTGTGATGCTATAACAAAACTTAAATCTACCTTGACAATTTTAAGTTTTAGGGACCTTTAAAGGGGAAATCAGCAAACAAAACAAAAATAAAGCAGTAGTATGCTAATTAGCAAAGTGCAAAACAATAAAATAAATGCATCTGCCAAGGACTGAGCAGGATTAACTCTGGATCCCCTCAGAGTGTAGCTAGGAAGTCAAGCAGATGAGAGCTCAGGAAAATGAGCAGGAGACAATTTGTAGTAAGGGATGTTTACTCAAGTTCAATAATGGTTTACTCACTTTGTATTATGGATAAACAAAAAACATTGTGTAGAAAGGTACCTAAACAGATTAAACAACAGACAATAGTAATGAAACAGGGGAGAAACAGACTTTGGAAGTCAGACTACCATAAGAGGCAGAAGCTAGAGGCACAGCCTTTTAAAACCACAAAGAGAAAATGGTCGAAAGGTTGGAGAAAAAATTTAAACTGCAGATGAAGTCCTGCGGTTAATTTCTCAGTTGGGGGTCGGGATCGACTGAAAGAACAGGGGAAATACAGTAGCAAGGTAAACAGAAAGGTACTGTAATGCAACTTTAAGCAGGTATATACAGCTATAAAATGTACTGACTCACAAATCTTGGAGCAAAATTCACAGTACTGTCACTACTGCAATCCCACCACATATTAAGGCACCATATTACTGGAATACAACTTAAAGCATGTACATACAGCTATAAAAAGTACTGAAGCACAAATCCTGGATTTCAGAAACAATTCGGTGTGAACTCCAAAGACCTGAGAATCCCCTACAGGGATTCTGCTAGGATGAGGCAATCACACTGACGAAGGTAAGTCTGGACACCCCTTATTTGTCCTGAAATAAGCATTCACTGCAGTCAGTCATTTTGTAAATATTCTGAGTGCAGTAGACAAGCCAAAGGGTGAGGAAGTTTTTCCCCCTACTGCAAATATGATAAATTTTCTTTTTGTAAATGGGGTTGGGCAGGCTGGCATCCTTTAGGTCCAGAGTTACCACAGGGCCTGAACTGGAATTGGAGGAAACAGGTTTTGGGAAGTTAGCATTCTGGATTGCTGACGTTTTGAGAAACTTGCTCAGGTATGGCAGCTCTAGGAGAGGTATCCATGTGATGTGACTTCTTTCCTTGGAACAAGGAAGAAACGTGAGTGGAAGCCTCACCCTTCCTGTTGATAAAGGACATTCCCTATGGCCCCAGATTGTAATATCTCCTGCTGAACTGCTGGGAGTAGCTTCATCTGATCTTTTGGCATCACTGGGATACCCCTTTAGAATCTCTTGGAACTGTAGTTTGTAAACATTTCAAACAACTTTAAGCACCCACTGATCTCAGATGATACCTTCTGAATTTCTTACAAAGCTAACAGTCCTGCTACTTTTCCCTAAAAGAGGTGGCTCTAGGTGATTCAGTCATGTAGACTATTGTCGGCAAAAATTGGCATGGGTAGTTACCAGTGATAAGTGGGTTGAGGACCTGGCCTACTCTGACCCATGCCAGGGACCCGTGCTAATGGTGGGAGGGGTATATGTGCCCCTATTGGCCAGTGTGTGCCTGCCATAAAGCCCAGCAGCCCTGATTCAATAAGTTACTGGCTGGCCGGTGTCTAGTTGCCCAAAGTACAGTTTTGTACCTACCATAAATGTAGATGTTCGAGTGTATTCACTGCTGCAGTCATTACACTTGGGTTATCCTACCGTCAGACGGTCCTGCAGTCGACCAGAGTTCCAAAGTCTTGGTCCGGCGTCAGTTGCTGTCACTTCTTCACTGACATCAGTGCGCCAGGGGTATATAAGAAGCAGCCAACGCCATTTTCTTCAGTTTTTCTTTCCCCAGATGTCAGGTGCCCCAAATAGGTAGGCAATACATATTGCTAATAAAACAAACATAAAAAGTAAAACCAAAACCTTCAGTTACCAGCAAATACACCACAAAGGTAGAATAGGGTAGAAAGGCATAGATAAGTCCCAGCTAAGAAAGAGGGGATGGAGGGAGGGTAACCTGGACTGCAGCAGTGAATACACTCGAACATCTACATTTATGGTAGGTACAAAACTGTACTATGTTCATCGTGTTTCACTGCTGCAGTCATTACACTTGGGTTGAATCCCAAAGCTGAGATAGGGTGGCTGGTTCTATAGAGGATTTGGGGTGGCTATGAGGCCCTGCAGCACTGCAGTGGCGAAGCCAGCTCTGGATTTAGAATAAAGAGGCAAGTGATAATGTTTGGTAAAGGTGTGCACTGAACTCCAAGTTGCAGCTTCCAAGACATCTTTAGTAGGTACTCCTCTAAGGAAGGCAGTGGAAGTAGCTGTTGCCCTGGTGGAATGTGGCCTAATGTTGCTAGGTACAGATTTTCCATGCTGTGTGTAGCAGAAACGGATACAGTGTCCTATCCACTTTGAAATGGTCTGCTTGGAAATAGCCTTTCCCTGTGATCCTGCAGCATATACTACAAACAATTGCTCAGTTTTCCTGAAAGCTTTTGTTTTGTCCTAGTAGAAACGTAACTGTCTGTGTATGTCCATTGAATGCAGAAGTCTCTCCCCTTTATTCTGGGCATTTGGATAAAAAGTTGGCAAGTGAACAGTTTGGTTAAGAGCCACACTGGATACCACCTTTGGCATAAATGAGGGTTTGTTATTAAAGAAACCCTGTCTTGGTGAAAAATGATGAAAGGCTCCACTGCCATTAGTGCCTGTAACTCTGAGACTCTTCATGCTGAGGTTATTGCCAGAAGCAGAGCAGTTTTCCATGACACATTTTAATTCTGCTAAATTGGCTGGCTCAAAAGGAGGTAAAGTTAGTTTTTCCAAGACAAAATTGAGGTCCCAAGTTGGTGTTGGTGCTCTTATGGGGCGGTCTTATGTTTTTAGCCCCTCTGAGGTACTGTTTTAGCAATGGATGAGAGAAAATAGGAGGATTTGTGTTGTAATGAGCCGAGATGGCAGAGGCGTGGATCTTAATGGATGAAAAGGATAGGCCTTTGTCCATCATCTCAGTTAAGTATTGTAATATCTGAGAAATATTTGGGACAAGAGGGTCAAAGCTTTGAGCCTAGTTCCAGGCACAGAATCTCTTCCACTTTTCTGAATAAGATTTCCTGGTGTTAGGCCTCCTGGCCTCCAAAATGACATCCATAACAGCTTTAGAGAGAGGTGTTGTCTGCTTGACTAAGGAATCTGCCATGCAGCCAGATTTAATGTCTTGAGCTGGCTGTGCAGGATCTGATTGTTTTGTTGAGTCAGAAGATGCGGAATTTGAGGTAAAATCCATGGCGGGCCTTGAGCAAAGTTCTTTAAGATTGGGTACCAGTGCTGGCGTGGCCAGTCTGGGGCAATCAGGATCATTTTTGACTTTTCCTGTCTGGCTTTCAGGAGTACCTTTGAAAGGAGAGGCAGTGGTGGGAAGGCATACACTTTTAGGCTTTTCCAGCTGAACGAGAGAGCATCCACTTTCCATGCTTGTGGGTGGTAAGTCCTTGTGCAGAATTTCTGTAGTTGGCAATTCATTGGGGAGGCAAAAAGATCTATGTCTGGGCTCCCCCATTTTTGTGTTATCATGCTGAATACTTGTGGATTTAATTTCCACTCGTGAGGATCCATGATGTTTCTGCTCAAGTTGTCTGCCAGTGTATTTTTCTTTCCTGGCAGGAATTGTGCTTGCAGATGAACTTGATAGGTTAGAGCTGTGTTCCACAAGGTCATGGCTTGTCTGTAGAGGGGATAAGAATGAGCAGCCCCTTGCTTGTTTATGTACCACATAACTGTGGTGTTGTCTGTCTTTAGCAATAGTTGTCCTGGATGCAGGAGGGCCATAAAAGCTGTTAGGGCATTTTGTACAGCTTGCTAGCTGTACAAAATGCCCTAACAGCTTTTATGGCCCTTCTGCATCTCTTTTTGATTGATGTGAAGATGCATTTGGTCTGCAGCCCACTTGCCCTGAATACATTTTCCTGTCATGTGTGCTCCCCAGGCATAATCCGAAGCATCTGTTGTTAGTGTCTGCCTGGCTGTGGGTAGAGTGAAAGGCTGTCCCTTGTTGTGGTGACATGCCTGTGCCCACCATCGAAACTCCTGTCGTAGGCAGGGAATAAGTGGTATTACTGTTTCCAAACTGTGACAGTGTTGAGTCCAAACACTTTTTAGGTACCATTTTAATTTCCTCATATGCAGTCTGGCGTATGGTATTAGTAGTATGCAGGATGCCATGAACCCCAAGGCCTACAGAATTTTTCTTGCACGGAGTTGGGTTTTTGTTGCCATCAATTGAAAGCACTGAGTCAGTTTTCCTTGCTTGCCTGGCATGAGATAAGCCATCTGGGTCATTGTATTTAAGCTGGCATCCAGGAATATTATCTCTTGTGAGGGCAGTAGTTTTTACTTCTTTTCATTTACTGAGTACCCTAGGCAAATTAGCAATCTTTTTACAAATGCCAGATGCTTTAAAAGAATGTCCTTGCTCTCTGCTAGAATAAGGCAGTCGTCCAAGTATGGATGTATTTGAATTCCTTTTTGTCTGCAAAATGCAATTACTGGTGCCATGCATTTTGTGAAAACCCTGAGCGCAGTAGATAAGCCAAAGGGCAGTGCAAAGAATTGGTAATGCATTGAACCAGCTATGAATCTGAGGTATCTTCTGCAATTTTGTCTGATAGGGACATGCAAGTATGCCTCCTTGAGATCCAAAGTAACAAGCCAAGCCTTCTTGTCCAGCATAGGAAGAAGCTGCTGTAGTGTCAACATTTTGAATTTCGGAATATAAAGTATTTAGAGTAGAAAGATCCAGTATGGGTCTCCAGGCTTTGTCCTTTCTGGGGACCAGGAAAAGTCTTGAGTAAAATCCTTGTCCTTGTTCCTGTTGTGGCACTTTCTGAATAGCTCTCATGTCCATGAGGGCTGTAATTTGTTTTTGTGCCTCTGCCCATTGATTTTGTGGCAGGTCTGGCATTCCTTTTAGCCTTGGTAAAGTGTGAAAGTGGAGCCTGTAACCTTGAGACACAATATTCAGAATCCATTTGTCTTGGGTGATTATATGCCAATTTTTTGAAAAAAGTACTAGTTTTCCCTCTAAGGGAGCTGCCAAAAGGTAAGTGCTTGGCATGTGAAGGGGGAAGTCATTGGGACTGTTTCCTATAAGGTTGTGACTTGTCTTCCCCTACTTTTGGGGATGAAGCACCCCACTGTCGTGGTCTGTAAGAGCCTTGGGGCTGAGATCTGCCTCTTGGGTGTCTGTATCTGCCTCTTTGTGGTCTGTCTGACACCGGAAAGGACCAATTTTTTGAAGGC
Source organism: Protopterus annectens (assembly GCF_019279795.1). Lineage (NCBI taxonomy): Eukaryota > Metazoa > Chordata > Ceratodontiformes > Protopteridae > Protopterus > Protopterus annectens. The sequence goes on along the minus strand of NC_056738.1, from coordinate 423,911,151 downwards.
CAATTTTTGCTAAATCGAGGTGGTTGTACCTGTAAGAAATCCTTCACTGTTTGCATACATTTTGCCTTATCCTCCATTGGTAGCCACCCCTCTTAAGAAGGCTGTGGAGGTGGCTGTAGCTCTGGTGGAATGAGGTCTAATGTTTGCTGGCACAGTCTTTCCATGAAAGGAGTAACAAAAACGAATGCAATTCCCTATCCATTTTGAAATTGTCTGGAAATTGCTTTTCCTTGTGCACCAGCAGCATATGCTACAAACAGCTGGTCAGTTTTTCTGTAACTTTTAGTTCTGTCCAAGTAGTAGCGCAACTGCCTGTGTATGTCCAGGGTGTGCAGAAGTTTTTCCCCTTTGTTTTGTGGATTTGGAAAGAAGGTAGGCAGGTGAATAGTTTGGTTTAATGAGACCCTGGATACCACCTTTGGCATAAATGAAGGATTGGTTCTCAATGAAACTCTGTCCTGATGAAAAATAAGAAATGGCTGTACTGCCATGAGGGCTTGTAACTCAGATACTCTTCTTGCTGATGTTATGGCCAGAAGGAAGGCAGTCTTCCAAGACAGGAACTGTGGTTCTGCAGATGCTGCTGGTTCAAAGGGAGGTAGTGTTAGTTTTTCCAACATGAAGTTAAGGTCCCAAGTAGGCACTGGTGGTTTCCTTGGAGGATTGATGTTTTTAATTCCTCTTAGAAACTGCCTTAGGAGAGGATGAGAGAAGACAGGTGGATCAGTATTGTACTCTGCTGAAATTGCTGAAGCATGAATTTTAATGGAAGAGTAAGACAGGCCATTGTGGAGCATTTCTGCCAAGTATTCCAGAATATGTGCCATGTTAATCACTGTCGCATCTAGGCCCTTTGTGGTGTTCCAAGTGTGAAACCTTTTCCATTTTGCTGAATATGCCTTCCTTGTGGAAGGTCATGAAGCTTCCATGATGATATCCTTCACTCTCTTGGATAGCTTATCCTGTGGAGGAATCAAGGTATTTTCCAGGCTGTTAGTTGCAAGGTTTTCAGGTTGGAATGCAGAGTTTTGTAATTGTGTTGGGTCAGGAGAAGTGGCCATAGTGGAAGAGGCCATGGTTTCGTGCGTGACATGCTCCTTAACAGTGGGTACCAGTGCTGTCTTGGCCAGTCCGGAGCTATCAGAATCACTTTTGGCTGCTCTGTCCTGATCTTCAGTAAGACCTTGGTCATTAATGGAAGAGGTGGAAAAGCATACACTGTTAGAGTTCTCCAGCTGAAAGACAGGGCGTCCACTTTCCAAGCTTGTGGGTGGTATGTCCTTGAGCAGAATTTCTTCAGCTGATGATTGTGGGGGGAGGCAAAGAGATCTATGTCCGGCCTCCCCCATAATTGTGTTATCTGAAGGAAGATGTCTGGGTGCAGCATCCATTCGTGTGCATCCATGATGTTTCTGCTTAAACTGTCCGCCAGTATATTGTCCTTTCCTGGCACGAACTGGGATTGTAGCTTTATATTGATTTTCAAGGAAAGTTCCCATAGATTCATTGCCAGTCTGCAAAGAGGGTAAGAATGGGTGCCCCCTTGCTTGTTTATGTACCACATAACTGTGGTGTTGTCTGTCCTTATTAGCAGGTGGCCTTGATGCAGAAAGAGTTTGAAGGCCTCGATTGCATGTATCACTGCCAGCATTTCCTTTTGGTTTATGTGCATGCGCAGCTCTTTTTGTGACCATAGTCCTTGAATGCATCTGCCCTCCATGTGCGCTCCCCATCCGTGGTCTGAAGCGTCCGTTGTAATGGTTTGGCTGGCTATTGGTTTGCTGAAGGGTACACCCCTGTTTGACTGGCTTGCTAGCGCCCACCACAGAAATTCCCTTTGAAGGCATGGAATGAGTGGTATCAAAGTTTCCAGGCTGTGACTGTGCTGAGTCCATAAACTCCTTAGGTACCATTGTAGCTTCCTCATATGCAGCCTTGCTTGTGGAATCAGGAGAATGCAGGAAGCCATGTAACCCAGATACTGCAGGATTTTCCTTGCAGTCAGCTGAGTTTGTCTTGACAGATTTTTGAAGTAATCCGGTAGTTGACTTTGTTTTTCTTCTGTGAGGAAAGTCATTTGGGTGGTTGTGTCTAGATTTGCACCCAGAAAAGTTATTCTTTGGGATGGAACAAGTCTTGACTTGTGAATGTTGACTGTATATCCCAAGGCCTGAAGTAGGTGAATGGCATAGTTCAAGTGTTTTACCAAAGTTTGTTGACTGTCCGCTTGTATAAGGCAGTCATCCAGATATGGGTATATTTGAATCCCCTGAAGTCTGCAGTGTGCAATTACTGATGCCAGGCATTTTGTGAATACTCTAGGCGCAGTAGATAAGCCAAAGGGTAATGCTGAGAACTGATAATGCTCTGAACCTGCAAGAAATCTGAGGTGTCTTCTGCAACTTTGTCTGATAGAGACATGCAGGTATGCCTCCTTGAGGTCTAGAGTTACCAGCCAAGACCCCTTGCCCAGCATGGGAAGGAGTTGCTGTAGAGTCAGCATTTTGAATTTTGGCACAATGAGGTAAGTATTCAGTGCGGACAAGTCGAGAATAGGCCTCCATTGCTTTTCTTTTCTTGGAACAAGGAAAAGTCTGGAATAAAATCCTTGGCCTTGTTCTGAGAGAGAAACCTTTTCTATAGCTTTCATTTGCATTAAGTTGGATATTTGTTTCAAAGCCTCTGCCCTTTGATTCGGTGGCAGGTCTTGCATGCCTTTTCTTTTTGGTAATGTGTGAAAATGGAACCTGTATCCTTTGTCTATTATTTGTAGTGTCCATTTGTCCCTTCTAATACTGTGCCAGGTTTCTGAATATAAAGAAAGCTTTCCGCCCAAAGGTGCTTCCAATTGAGCCCTGGTTGGCGGTGTCAAAGTAAAGTCATTGAGTCTGTCCTGGTGCAGCAGTTGTAGGTCCTGCACTACCTCTCTGGTTGGGAGGCTGCCATTGACGGCGTCTGTAGGAGCCTCTAGCTTGCCCTCTACCTCTGGCACTCCTGTTTTTGCCTCTCTGAAATCTCTCTGTGTCTGGAAAGGACCAATTCTTGGAAGGCCAATTTCTGCTGAATCTTGGTGGTTGGACTTGGAGAAAATCTTTGACTGTTCGTACAGATTTTTCTTCAAATTTCTTTAAGACCTCCTGAGCAGTGGAGCCAAATAACTTTTGCTTTTCCAGTGGAGCATCCAGAAGCTTTGCTTTAACATGGTCTGGCAGAGATTGTTCCTTCAGCCAAGCATGCCTACGTATGACTGTACCTGTCATAGCTGACCTACATGAAGCTTCCAATGCATCATAACCACACTGCAAGAAATGGTTGCTAACCTGTTGGGAGTTATGTACCAGATCCTGAAGTGATTTGCGATCTAGGGGCTCAGGTGAAGACAGTTTTTTATGCAATTCATCCAACAAATACTCTTGGTACTGTATCATATGAAATTGACAATTTAATGCCCTCATAGAAAGAGTAGCTGAAGTATACACTTTTTTACCCCATTTCTCTAAAGCCGTAGACTCCCTTTCAGAGGGGAGTGGATTTTTGGAAGTGGCAGCTGCAACCCCTTTAGGGCCCTGGGAAATAGTTTATGGATCAGCAGAGTGGTCCTTGTAAATTAAAAGATGAGAGTCCAGGACCCTGTAGTACCTATCGGGTTTGGCAGGAGCTGGAGGAAGAGTGTCAGGGATTGTGCTAGACTCAGAGTACACATCATCAATGACATTCAAAACAGGAGGAATAGCCAAAGGTCTATGCTGAGGCAAATGCAAGAAAGTCCTTAATCTCTTCCTGGAATCAGAGAATTCCTGGCTCTGCCATTGGAAATGCTCTCTCATAGTGTGAAGTGTCTCCCCGAAGGAAAGCTCTTCAGAAGGGGAGGCCGAGGGGATAGATTCCTCTGCATCAGAATCCTCGTTGGCCGAAAAAACCTCCTCCTGGTAGTCCGAATGAGTAGAGCCATCAGAGGCCTCATCTGAGGAGTGGGGATCAGAGGGCTCAACCCTGGGCCTTTTATCTGGAGGAGGTTGAGAGCCCCTGTCCGGATGAGGCTGTGAGCCCCTAATTAAGGAAATAAGGTCCTCTGCTAAACTTAGGATCTGTGAACCTGTAGACTAGAGGGTCCCTGAGGAATAACCCTGGGAGGCAAAGTTTTTGATTGTTTAGCAGCTTTAGCCCTAGAGAATGCCTTTATGGACATGGATGCAGGCGGCCTGGCTGCACCACGTGCTGGTGTAGTTTTGTCTAGGGGAATGGTGTCGGAAGGTTCCAGGACACCAGTTTCTGATGGAAATTCAATAACCGACTCCGAAGGGGCCTCCGGGGCCGAGGTTGTCGGTTGAGTGGTATCGGTGGACGGAAGCACCAAGGACTCGATTTCAGCCGAGACCGAGACACTCGCGGTAGGCCTGGCCGTGGTTTCAGCCAAAACCGCGGCCCGCGTGTGTCGGTCCTTGTCCTTCCGTTTCTTAATTAAATGTGAAGTCCGAGTCTCCGACGGCATATTGTAAGCAAAACTAGCCCCAAAAATTCCTCTGCAAACTCCGCCCGACGTCTAAGAGTGTGTCGGTTGAAGGAAGCACAGGCTGAACAGGCCGAGACGTCGTGGTCTGGGCCTAGGCAGGGGAGGCAGTAAGAGTGGAAATCCTTATGAGGCATTTGTTTCCCACAAGTTAAACTATTATTAATTTTATCTGACATCGGCTGAGGCAAGAAAGAGTCCCCAACGGGGTACTTAGCTTTTGAAGTCTTCAGTAGCTGAATTACAGGAGCTGGCCGACCGGCACTTGCAAACTGCTTCTGCTTCGGGCACCACGTGGCAAGAAAGACTGAGGAAGATGGTGTCGGCTGACGCTTTTATACCCCAGGCGCTCTGACGTCGGGGAAAGGGCGACATCAGCCGACGCCGGACCCAGACTTTGGAATCCGGCCAACCGAAGGGCTGCCTGAGGCAGGACAACCCCATATGTGATGACTGCAGATGCATCCTTGAAGGACATCAGATTACAGTGGTTTGGGGACATGTGTAGAAAAGCAGAAGACAATCTGGTGAGGAAGATTTGGGAGACAGGAAGAAGGTAAAAGTAAGCAATGACATCCAGCACAGAGGTGGATGGATTGTGTGAAAGAAGATCTGTGACAGTCAGGCATGAGTGTTAAAGAAGGCAGGAGTGTGGCACTGAATCAAGGGAGTTGGCAACAGTTAACACAATACCCTGACCCCATGTAGAAAAATGGGAAAAAGAAGGCTGATGATGAGGTGGTAGTGAGCGATGGGTTAGGCTGGGATTGCAGGGAGTTGGGTAGGGTAGGGTCAGCCAGCCTGAGTCACTGCTGATCTCCCACGATGCCATGGCCCTAATAGCTTATGGGCTTTCCTTAGGACTTGCTTGCCCATTTCTCTTGTATTTCCTCTTCACCCTTTTCTAGGCTTGCTACTTTCCTTCTTAGGGTGTGAAGGAAATGTTTTGCTAGGTAATTCTTGGTGAACTTAAGAGCCCGATCCTGAAAAAACTGCCTCACAAACTGCACAGTCTTGCCTGTTCCCTACAGCTTCTTGAAGACTCCTTGATCAGAATGTCCAAAGAGGAGATCATTATCCAGTGTTGCAATTAGGAGTTCTGTCTTAACATGGCCCTGAAAGGGAATTGTCATCAACCCAGGCAATTCTCTGGATAATAGACTTTCTAATAACTGCATTGCATGATTCATCCACTGCATTACAGCTACATTTTTAGAATACTTAGTAACAAGAGAAAAAGAGTTTACAAAGCTCAATCATCTCCTGCTTCAACATTCTAGCCTCTATTCCCTCTTCCTTAGCCATCATTTTTTTCCAACAGCGGTTATTTGTAAGAAAGCATGGGGGGTTTTCAAGGCTTGGAATGAGAGGGTGGTAGAAGTACACACCTCTTTCGGAAATCAGTAGTGCATTCTACTATTTCTGTTATTAGGAACAGAGTTCCTGGATGGAGATTATGGCCCTCCCTTGCTGGAATCCAGGAACATCACAGCTAGATTGTCAAGAGTTGTTGTACAGGAACATTTCAGAATCACTGACTCTATAAAACCAGTTATATTTCCTTGAAAGTGGGAGGAATGCAGTCTGGCTCCATGCACACCATTTATAAATACATCCTCCAGAACATTTAGCACTTAAGAGACAGCTAGAACTCAGGGTTCTTGCAGGCCTATTTACTCTCTATATCTGAGCTGGGCTTCATTGTTGTCCTTATTCCTATGAAGGGTATGTAGGTAAAGCAGAGCATAGGGCATCAGCAGTGTCCAAACCATAAGCATCAGCAGAAGAGATCTGGCATATACAGGCCAGTTCATATGACTCACAGTAATGGGAATTAGAATACTCAGAAAGAAATCCCATCCTTCTCTTTTTAGAAGAGGTCCCAGACACCTCTGGAATTTCCATGTATGGCCTTCTCAGTTCAAGACAGACAAACTCACCTTAGCCAATTCAACTTAAGTATCAGTAGAAGCCCATGAAGTAGAGGGGACTAAAACATTGCCCAATCTTGGCCAAGGGACACCAATTTAGTCTGGTGTTTCATGACTTGTGGCTTTGGGAACAGCTGCCTTGGAGGCCTTGGGTTCTTGGTGGGGAACGGAGACCTCAGTACAGTCTCTGGGAACCTCCTTGCAAACAAGAATTCTATGGTTCTTGAATTCCCCTTCAGTAGTAGGATACAAGCCTTCAATCTCAGGAGGCATGACAGACACTGGTCCTGGATTACATGCAAGATGCTGATGCTGTGGCAGCCTGCAAAGCAAAAATGCCACAGACCTTGGTCTAGAGCAACAGTGACACAGGGGACTGCAAAAGCTCTGCACTGTGTCCAGATCTGCCGACCCAGGAAAATCATAGCCCTCCAATGGGATATCATCAGTCTCATGACACTTCTCCTAGTCTCCCTTATCAGAGGGCAGCTTTTTGGTAGAAGGTTTCCAGAGGCCCAAGACAACTGCATGGCAGTATGGAACCAAGTATATGCCACATTTACTGACTGCAAACTCTTGGAAATTTTGGCACCTACATATTTTTCTCTGGGTGAAACAGACACAATGCAGACAGGCGTTCACATCCTGTTCTGGGCCAAAACAAAATTAAAAAAATAAATAAATATAAATAAAAAAGTCTTTGTGGGAAACCAGTTTCCTGCACACAATGCACTTATTGACTTTGACCAAAAATTCAGAATCAGAACTTGATTCAGTATCACACATTTAGCTAATTCATATGCAATAAAGACATAAGAAAAAATCACCTTTGTGGTACTTATCTGGCTCTTGAAAGTAGGCCAATCAATGGACTCGGAGCACTGTGGAAAGCATAAGCACAATCACATAACAGGATAAGAACTGAAAATAATATTGTCTGAAGCAACTTATAACACCAGTGTTCCTTGCATTCTAGTGGGAGGGCTGCTGACAAAGTGCTGGGGAAAGGCAATGCTCTGGAAATCTGGCCAGACAGTTGGGCTATCTACATGCAGTGTATCAAAAAATTGAGCACTGCAAGAGTGAATACTATTATGACATGCTATTAATCCCTCATAACTCTACATTTTCTGGAGTGAGTCTACCCTGGACAGAACAGGTAAATTAGAAGATGTACAATTAATGGTACAAATTAACTATAGTCAATGCAGTTTGCATTTTTTTAAGATTTACAATGAAATACTACTGATCATTCAGCATTTTATTATCTGGATATGGTATTTTTCTATTTTCATCAACAGTGGTATTCTGTTGTTATTTATATGTGTTCACCATCTAAACCACATACAATCCTGCTGTCATTTACCAACCACTGTAATGTTTTTCAATGATTACAATCTTATTTTTGAAACCGCGGCGGTGGTGCTGCGGTAGCGTTTTCGCCTCACAGTAAGACGCTGACTGGCTTGACTCTCAGCTAGAGCGTCTTTTCGTGGAGACATGTGTGAATGGGCGTACCTTCGTTGAAGGTTGTGCGTTAGGGCTGGCAACTCAACATGTAAAAATCAACTGCCAATCATTAGCGGACCGGAGTTCAACTGTGGCGACCCCTAACCGGGAAAAGCCGAAAGACACAAGACAAGAACAATCTTATTTTTGAACTTTGTCTATACAAACTGTCACTGATTCAGTAAACTTTTTTATACGAGACTCAAAAATATATCTATGAAATATTTCATTACATTTAGGATTAAATGACTTGGCAATAAGCTTACAATTTGCATACAAGTTTCTCCACATGGAGTCCCATTAATCAAGAGACTGTTCAATGGGACATGGGTTTCAGACCCATACAAACAGAAAACTATAACCCATTTTCATTCTAAATCTGTCTGGCAACAAATGTGGTTCCATGCTGCAGTATTTTTTTTCCCATATCAGGATTTTCAGAAGTACACAGCTCACAACATTTTAGACAGTTTCAAGTCTTTTCAGATACAAAATTAATGAGGTTAAAACAAAGGCAATACCTGTAAACTATGTACCCACACAAACTGGTTCATCAAAATCCATATCTATGGGGACATGATAAAATTAAGTACTTAGGAATATGGATTAAAAAGCATTCTGGCATGGCAGCTAAAGATATGTGGAAGAGACTAAGCAAAATATAATACAAAAACTGAGAAACTGGAAGCTCTGTTTTATAGATACGGATAGTAAGATACAAGATACAAGCAGTGAAAATGTTTTTAGTCCCTTTAGTTTTATATACAGGTCAGGCATATTTTTAACAACCAGAGAAGTTGTGGATAGCAATTAATAAACAGCTGAAGGATTTTATCTGGGAGGGGAAAATGGCAGTGGGATAAGTGATTCTTCCAACAGAACAAGGCAGTTTGGGATTACCCGATTTGAAGGGGGTACACAATTAAGGCTACTATAAATAGCACAAGCAGAAAGTTGTAATTCAAAGTGGAAAGGGATTATAGGTTCATAGGTTCATAGGTTCATACTAGGCTATCTGCCCAAGGGCATTTATAAGCCTAGCCCATAGTTATGTGGCTTTCGCCACCCCTTTAGTTTGAATAAAAACTATGCCTATCATTTTGCTGTGCCTCTGTCAAGCAGTGACACTGAAGTAATCCCTGGGGTATATCTGCAATCTCCCATCCATTGGTCAAGATTCCTCTTGAACAAGGCCAGAGAGGTGCTCTGCCTCACATGTACCGGGATTTTGTTCCACAGCATAGGGAGTCTCTGGGTGATGAATCTGTCCCTCCAGCACGTTCTATTTATAACCGTGTCAAGGTTTAAGTCTCCGCCCTTGTGGTTCTGAGGGATCTAGATTTTTGAGGTGAAGCATATTCATCAAATCTGGGTTTGACATGGCCTTATATGTCAGGCAAAGGTCACCTCTGAGCAAGCGGTATGAGACTGAATAGAGCTGGAGTTCTTTCAGTCGGGCAGCATAAGACATATTTTTGAGACCCTTTATCCTTTTGGTGAGGAACTTTTGGGGCCTTTCAAGCTGCAGCAGGTGTCTGGTCAGATACATTCGAACGGGCATTGTACTCAATCATAGGTCTAATGAGTGATGAGTACAGGGGACGATGACCTCCCTTGATCTAGATGTGAATCCCTTCATGATCAGGTGGGTGATATAGAAGGTTTTCCTAACTACTTTAGCAACATGAGTGTCAAACGAAAGGCTACTGTCAACCTGGGTCCCCAGATCTCTGATGACTTTTTCTGTGCTCAGTGGATTGCCACCTATAGGGTAGCTAGGGGTAACCTTGTTTTTCCCGAAGGGTATGACTATGCATTTTTGGCGTTTAACTTCAGGCCATGGCTCTGGCACCAGTTATCCGTTTCTGTGAGACCCTTCTGGAGGATATCTGTGTCAGATGTGTTTTCGACTATGGCCCAGTTTGCAGTCATCTGCAAACTTTGTCAGCCATAACCCTCCTGTGTTTGCTTGTACTTGGAAAAGTAGATGCCGAACAAGAGTGGACCCAGGACTGAGCCCTGTGGGACACCACTTGTGACAGGCTTTGAGTCTGACATGGCTCCAGCAACTCTGACCCTGTGGGTTCTGTCACTTAGCCAGTTTGCAACCCATCTTGTGATGTATGGGTTTACATTCAAGCTGATGAGTTTTTCGATGATACCTGAGTGGGGTATTGTGTCGAAGGCCTTTGCCAGGTCGAGGTAGGCTGTATGGACTGCCTTTCCCTCATCAATGGCCTTGGTGACTGTCTCGAAAAAGTCAACCAAGTTTAAGAGGCAGGATCTGCCTTTGACAAAGCCAAACTGGGTTGGATCCAAAGTCTGCAAGTTCCCTGTGTCTTTATTTATGAGTTCCATTATGATCCTCTCCATGGCTTTGCAGATAAGGCTTGTCAAGCTAATGGGGCGGTAATTTCCAGGGTCTGTGGAGGCACCGCCCTTATGAAGTGGGACCACAGTCGCCGTGCGCCACTCCTTGGGTATGTATCCTGAGGTGAGGCTAAGATTAAACAGCTGTCCTAACTGTGGGTTTAATTCCTCGTTGAGTTCATGAAGCACACAGCCAGGGACACCATCCGGTCCCATGGATGCTGTGTTTTTTGCCTTAGTGAGGGCAGTTCTCACCGGGGCGTTGGAGATGTTTGGGGGGGCTACAATCCTCTGGAATAGATATCTCTCCTTTTGGGGGGGAGGGGGGGGAGAAGTTTGCACTGAACCTGTCAGCCAGTATGTTGGCAATGTGTGTAGGTTCAGTAATTTTTACATCATTTTGAACTAATTCTGAGCATATCTGGGAGTTTCCTCCTAGGTTTCTAACATAGCTAAAGAAGGCCTTATGATTCTCTTTAGAGTCCTTGGCGATTTTTCTCTCAAAATTTGCCTTGGATGATTTTATGAGAGCTCTTAGTTTTTTACTTATAATGATCAAAGGTGTCTTACCTTTCAAGGATTTTGCTCTGTCTTGTAGTAGCTTCCTCCTTTTGTTGTAGAGCTTGTTTATGGCTGGGGTCCACCAGACTGGACGCTTGCCTTTGGTACAGAGAGTCTTAGTTTTGTTTGGGATTGCCTGATCCATGCAGTCCTGTAGGTGCTGGTAGAAGGCATTTGTAAGTGATTCAGCGGTTTGAGTAATGTTTACCACTGGCTCAGGGGCCTTAAAGGAGACCACACTAGTTTTTAGAAGTGTGAAATCGGCTTTTGAGAAGTTTTTCACTGTGGTCTTTTTTGTTTCAGGTGGGGGCGGGATGAGGACCTCCAGCGAGATTAGTTTATGATCTGATCTCACCAGTGAGGGGTATACTTCCGGTGTTGAACATTTTGATCCCATGTTCGTGATGATGAGATCAAGTATGTTTTCTCCTCTTGTGGGGATGGTGACTAGTTGTTCCATGGCATTTGAGTTTATGAACACCAGGAATCTTTGGGTTAGAGTGTTCGGGCTTGAGTGGTGTTCCCAGTCTATATTAGGGTAGCTGAAGTCACCTAGTATGATGGTGTTTGGAGATACATTTATCCCCTCCAATGTTTTCAGGAAGGCCATGTGAGGTTCCTGAGTTTGAGAGGGTGGCCTGTAACATGCTACAAATTGCAGAGCAGTCTTGCCTATGGTTAATTGCACCTGGATGGTCTCCGATGCATCGTGCGTTGCCACCAACCTTGAGGTGTGGGTGTCCTTTATGAATATGGACACCCCCCCTCCTTTCTTGGTGTTGTCCGGATTTTGGGGCGGAACGCATGATATGAGGTGAAACCTGTTAGTGCTGGGGTGCTCTCAGGAGCCTTGAACCAGGTTTCTGTCACAGCACAGACATCAATGTTCTCCATATTGAGAAGGGCCTCGAGTGCGTGCATCTTGAGATTGAGACTTCTGGCATTGAGCAGCATTACCCTTAGTTTTTTTCCTTTTGGTGTTCTAGGGTGGTAGGTTTAGAATTTGAGCCTTGCCTAAAAAGGCACTATGGGGTGGCAAGAGCCTTTGCCAATATCCGGAAGCCCAGGGTGACAGGTGCAAGCCGTCCCTTGAGCAGCGTGGCTTGTCCAGCATGTCATCCCAGGCAGACAGACATTGGATCCCCTTTGAATGACACCAGAATTTAAGCCAATTATTAAAGCTGATCATCTTATCACTGTATTGTGGCATCATTCTAGGTGAAGGTAGGATACTGCTCAAGGTCAGGGTCATACCTGCCTGGGCTACATAATCAGAGAGCTCCTCGATGTCCCCTTTCATGTAGTCCAAGGAGGTACGTCTCAGGTCGTTGACACCAGCATGGACAATGACTGAGTCGTACTTGTACCTGCTGTTGAGAGACCTGAGTGCTTGCGTTATGTGGCGGATTCTAGCGCCCGACAGGCAGCTTACTGTGACCTTCCCTTTACTCAGTCTGGTGAGCGGGACGTCAGTGTGTCTGACTATGGAATCACCAATGACAAGTGTGTCTGGCATTTTGTTTGGCCTTAAGGGCTGTGACTGTTTGACACTCTGACTGTGTGGTCTATGTGTTGCATGTGTTGGGTCATGAGGTGGTAGTTGTTTGGGTGTCTGCTTTGGTGGCCTCTGCTGTTTTGGTAAATTTTTGATCAGAGCCTCCGAGTATGTCTTTGTGTGAGTATGTGTATGATTTGAAGTTGTGATGGTACCATGTGTGACTGGGTATGTATTGTGTGTGGTTACCTTCTCCTCCTGACTGGTCTTGCCAGTCCTATGTTGAGAGAGCTCAGCCTCCAGTTTGGCCGTATAGTTGCATCTCTCACATGTATTTGTGTTTTGTGGGAGAAGGAGAGGATTGTCTGTGTACATGAGGCAGTTGTAACATTGCCTCAATATTCCCAGGTTCACCAGTTGAGCTGGAGAAGACACTAGCAACTGATCCTCGACATACTAGAAGTAGTAGATAAAGAGACTTTCAAAGGACTCCGGGGAAGTGGGTTTTAGGCTGGTGGGGTACTATCTATAATAAGAGTGCTTTATCAAGGTGCAAGTACTGTAGGAGTAAGTGCTAGGCTTTACAGATAGAGAATTGTCTACTTGGGAATCAAGTAGAGATGAACTTTTCAGTTATAGGATATGCTGGTTAGATCAGCAGTACAGCTCGAGGAAGGTAGTTTTAAGGGAAAATTGGAAGAGTGGAATTTAGATGGCCCAAATAGTTTAACCTTGTTTAACCGCTGCTCTTGTGTGCAACAGTGGTAACTCAGCTAAATCGCGCTTACGCGTTAGCGTCTTTTATAGCAGGGAGCTGAAGGGAGCTAGGTATTGGCCCACAACGAACAATGGACTACTAGTTTCTGGCTCAGACTTCACCAAATCAGACAAAAAGGCCGCTCAGTGCTTCCCACTCCCATTGGTAAGCAAAGAAACTTCCCTCCTTCCTAATAAGGCAATGGATCAGTAACAGGAACTAAAAACAAAGCCCAGGGATCAGCAACTCTGAAACTGGACTACTCTAGTTCAGTAAGGCGGGAAAACAAGAGATTTTTTTTGTTTTATTACAGAGACAAGGAAAAAAACAGATAGTAAATGCTATAAATGCTGTAAATCGGCTAGCGCACTTTAGTGTGTAGCCTACAGAAACAATTTGCAACAATTAGTAACTTAAAGTGCAATAATCAGTGTAAAATGCAGAAATCACTTAAAGTAGCAATAAAACAGGCGAAATGCAGTCGCTAGCTTAAATAACAGTGGGAAAGCCACAAAAAATACTTATATCTGGTAGAAAGTCACTCTTTTAGCTCTCTGCTGCTTCTATCACTCTGCAGGCCACCACGAGGATCTGTGCTGAGTTGGTACAAGCTGGAAAACGCGTGTTTAGCATGTTTTATAGCAGGGGGCTGAAAGGAGCTAGGAATTGGCCCAAAACGACCAATGGACTACTAGTTTCTGGCTGAAACTTCACCAAATCGGACAGAAAGGCTGCTCAGTGCCTCCCACTCCCACTGGTAAGCAAAGAAACTTCCCTCCTCCCTAATAAGGCAATGGATCAGTAACAGGAACTAAAAACAAAGCCCAGGGATCAGCAACTCTGAAACTGGACTACTCTAGTTCAGTAAGGCGGGAAAACAAGAGATTTTTTTGTTTTATTACAGAGACAAGGAAAAAAACAGACAGTAAATGCTATAAATGCTGTAAATCGGCTAGCGCACTTTAGTATGTAGCCTACAGAAACAATTTGCAACAATTAGTAACTTAAAGTGCAATAAACAGTGTAAAATGCAGAAATCACTTAAAGTAGCAGTAAAAAGTACAGTTTTGTACCTACCATAAATGTAGATGTTCGAAGATCCACATTGCTGCAGTCCTAACACTAGGGTAGTCCGCTGTCCCTCGGTCGGCCCGAATATCAGAGTATAAGGCTGACGTCGGTCAAGGCGCATTTGACTGACATCAGAACGTCAGGGTACAAATGCGCATGACCGACGTCATATCCTCAGTCTTTTCTTGCCCCAGATGTCAGAAGACCCTAAAAAGAAAGGTCAAAACCCATAGACAACAACTAAACAACCAACCAGCCTAACACCAAAAATATGTACAATATATACAATATATACAATATGCAATATACCTCAGATGGATAACCCAACCCCCACAACCACCTCAAACTACAGAGGGGAAGGAGGGAGGGTAAATTGGACTGCAGCAATGTGGATCTTGAAACATCTACATTTATGGTAGGTACAAAACTGTACTATGTTCTTCATCTCACATTGCTGCAGTCCTAACACTTGGGTAGAATCCCAAAGCAGAGGAAAGGGAGGATGGCTAAACTATAATGAAGCAGGAGCTGCCAAAATGCCCTGCAACACAGCAGTGGCAAACCCAGCCCTGGATTTAGAGTACAGTGGAAGGTGGTAATGCCTAGAGAAGGTATGCACTGAACTCCAAGTGGCTGCCTCCAAAATATCCTTAGTAGCCACCCCTCAAAAAGCTGTTGAAGTGGCAGTAGCCCTAGTGGAATGAGGCCTAATCCCAGCTGGAATCTCTTTGCCATGATGGGAATAACAGAAAGCAATGCAAAATCCAATCCACTTAGAAATAGTTTGTTTTGACACGGGCTTGCCCTGAGAGCACAAAGCAAAAGAAACTAATAACTGCTGAGATTGTCTGAACCCTTTAGTTCTGTCCAAATAATATCGCAACTGCCTGTGTACATCTAAAGTGTGCAAAATCTTTTCCCCTTTAGTTTGGGGATTTGCATAAAAAGTAGGCAAATGAATAGTTTGGTTTAAAGCCACACTAGAAACCACTTTAGGCATAAAGGAAGGATTAGTACGTAAAGATACCCTATCCTTATGGAAAATTAAGAAAGGCTCAACTGCCATAAGGGCCTGCAATTCAGAAACCCTTCTTGCAGAGGTAATGGCCAACAAAAAAGCAGTCTTCCATGACAAATATTTCAACTCAGCAGTAGCTGCAGGCTCAAAAGGTTGTAGAGTGAGTTTCTCCAACACAAAATTGAGATCCCAAGCAGGAGTAGGAGCCCTTCGTGGGGGTCTTATATTCTTTGCCCCTCTAAGAAATTGCTTGAACAAAGGATGAGAAAACAATGGTGGGTCAAAATCGTAGTGAGCTGAAATTGCTGCAGCATGAATCTTAATAGAAGAGAAGGACAATCCTTTGTCCAATAACTCAGTAAGATATTGAAGAGCCACGCTTAAATCAGGCTCAGAAACATCCAAATCCTTAGCTGCACTACAAAATAAAAATCTCTTCCATTTATCTGCGTACACTTTCCTTGTACTAGGCCTTCTAGCTTCCAAAATCACATTCAAAACTTGTTGTGGAAGTTGAGACCCTCTATGGTTTAAAACAGAATATGCCATGCTGTTAGGTGAAGAGAGTGAAGTTTGACATTGAGCAAATGACTGTCCTCCTGGGACAACAGATGTGGAATCAAAGGCAAAGGCCATGGAGGCTTCCGTACTAGACTTCTCAGTAATGGGTACCAGTGCTGTCGAGGCCAATCTGGAGCTATCAAAATCATCCTTGGCTTGTCCTGTCTGACCTTCAGAAGTACCTTTGGGAGGAGAGGCAGAGGTGGAAAGGCATACACATGAAGATTTTTCCAACTGAAAGAAAGAGCATCCACTTTCCAAGCTGTGGGATGAAACCGCTTTGTGCAAAACTTTGGCAGCTGGTGGTTTAGTGGAGAAGCGAACAGATCTATGTCTGGAGTTCCCCAGGACACTGTCAATTTCTGAAATACATGAAGATCCAGTTTCCACTCGTGGGGATCCATGATTTGTCTGCTTAACACATCTGCTAAGGAGTTCTGTGCTCCCGGCAGAAACCTTGCCTGAAGACTTAGTTGTAAACTGAGAGCAGTCTCCCACAAAATCATTGCTTGCCTGCATAGAGGATAAGAATGTGTTCCCCCTTGCTTGTTGATGTACCACATGACAGTTGTGTTGTCTGTTAGAATCAACACCTGCCCTGGAAGAAGTAAATCCTTGAAAGCAACTAATGCAAACTGGACTGCTAACATCTCCTTCATGTTGATATGTAGATGTTGTAGTCTGGCAGGCCACTTGTCTTGTATCCACTTTCCATTTAGATGAGCTCCCCAAGCTTTGTCTGAGGCATCTGTCGTTAAAATCTGACTCGCCTCTGGCCGGGTCACAGAGAGTCCCTTGTTTAGGTGACATTCCTGAGCCCACCACAAAAATTCCTTTTGAATGCAAGGTATTATTTGAATGACAGTGTCCAGATCCTGGCAGTGCTGTGTCCATACATTTTTGAGATACCATTGTAGCTTCCTCATATGCAGTTTGGCATTGGGAAGCACCAGAATACAAGATGCCATGAACCCTAAGGCTTGAAGGACTGTCCTTGCAGTCAGCCCGGACTGATGAGATAGTTGATGGAAGTAAAGGGATAGACTCTTTTGTTTGTCCGGGGTTAAAAGGCCATCTGGGATGCTGTATTCAGTCTCACACCCAGAAAGCACATGTCCTGAGAGGGTACTAGACTGGACTTTATTTCGTTCACAGAATACCCCAGGCATCTTAGCACTGCTATCACATATTCCAAATGTTGAAGAAGCTCTTCCCTTCCTTGAGCCAGAATCAGGCAGTCGTCCAAATAAGGATAGATCTGTATTCCTTTTAGCCTGAAGAAAGCTATCACTGGAGCCAGAACTTTCGTGAACACTCTGGGCAGTAGATAAGCCAAAGGGCAATGCAGAGAACTGATAGTGAGAAGTCCCAGCTCGAAAACGCAGATACTTCCTGCAACATAGTCTGATAGGAACATGAAGGTAAGCCTCCTTGAGATCCAAAGTTACCATCCAATGATCTTTGCCCAGCAGAGGTAAAAGCTGCTGCAACGTCAACATTTTGAACTTGGGAATGTCCAGATAAGTGTTGAGGATAGATAAATCCAAAATTGGTCTCCACGTGTTCCCCTTCTTTGGTACTAGGAACAGGCGAGAATAAAATCCTAGGCCCCTTTCTGGCATAGGAACTGGCTGTATGGCCCCTATTTGGAGTAACAGAGAAATTTGCTTGTGAGCCTCTATTCTTTGTTGAGGAGGAATGTCTGGCATGCCTTTGAAAGGAGGCAAGGTATGGAAATAAAACCTGTAACCGTGATGTATGATATCCAGAACCCATCTGTCTTGGGTGATCAAACTCCAATTTTCTTTGAAAAGTGCCAACCTTCCTCCCAAAGGTGCTGCCAGGCGAGAAGGTTCTGGCAGCTGAAAAGGTAGGTCATTGGGTCTGTTTACGAAAGGACTGACCCCTGCCCTCACCCGAAGACTGTGCAGGAGAACTCCCTGTTCTAGGCCTGAAAGAGCCCTGACCTCTGCCCCTGCCACGTATAGATCTACCCCTAGACTGGGAATCATAAGAAGGATACGTCCACCCTTTAGTAGGCCAATTTCTACTAAACTTTGGAGGCTGAACCTGCAAAAATCTTTAACAGTCTGCATAGACTTAGCCTTGTCTTCCATTTTCTTTAAAACTGCCTCAACAGGAGAACCAAACAAGACATCAGATTGCAAAGGGGCATCCAAAATCCTAGTTTTAACATGGTCAGATAAATTTTGATCCCTCAGCCAGGCATGCCTGCGAAGAACTGACCCAGTGGCAGCCACCCTAGACGAGGCCTGTACAGCATCAAAACCACATTGCAAAGAATGCTTACCCACCTGTTCAGAAATATGCACTAAATCTTGTAACTCTTTACAATCAATACCTTCCGCCAGAGCATCAACCTTAGATTTCAACTGTGAAAGGAGATAATTTTGATATTTCAACATGTGAAACTGGCAATTCAAAGCTCTCATGGCTAGAGTGGAAGAAGTATAAACTTTCTTTCCCCATCTATCCAAGGCCCTGGCCTCTTTATCTGCCGGAACCGGATTCTTGACAACAGAAGCCTTAACACCCTTAAGCCCCTGGCTAACAGTTTCTGGGTCTGCCCTAGGACTCTTAAAAAGATACTTATGAGCTTCAGGTACCCTGTAATACCTATCCGGTTTAACAGGAGCAGGAGGCAAAGAATCAGGATTAAGAGAAGCCTCTGCAAACACATCTTCCACCACATTCAGAACAGGAGGTATAGCTAAAGGCCTATGCTGGGGTAAAAACAAAAATTACCTAAGCCTTTTCCTGGAATCAGAGAAATCCTGACCTTCCCATTTAAAATGCTCTCTCATGGAGTGAAGGGTCTCTGAAAAAGAAAAATCCTCAGGAGGAGAAGCAGAAGGAGTAGAATCATCCACATCAGAATCAGAATAATGAGAATACTCCTGCAAGTCTTCAGCCGAAGACTCAGACACATCCGAAGCCTGCTCATAATCCCCGAACACAGGTTCCATCGTAGGCCTCTTATCAGGAGGGGCATAGAGCCTCTAATTAAAGTAATTAAATCTTCTGCCATTTTAAGCATGTGCTTCTTGGGCACAGAACCTGAAGAACTAGGAGGGACACCCACAGAAGCAAAACTAGACCTGCCTCTAGGAGAAGCCTTGGAAGCAGAAAGAGGGCCTAGACACCTTAGGAAGGGAGGGAGTACAGTTATCTGAGAAGCCCCTACAGCCTGACCTGCCTCCTGGGAGGCCACATCCTGTAAAACAAAGTTTCTCCCTGGGACTCCAGAGAGGCCTCCGTCGGAACCACCGGTTCCACTGGCGCCTCTAAAGAACCGGCGTCCGGTTGGACGACTCCTCTAACCTAGGTTTAACTGCCTTGTCCTTGCGCTTCTTTGAGGAAGCGGCGGAGCATCCGGCGGCATATTGTAATTGCACCGCTTCCCAAAGACCAACCTGGCACAATCCAACCTTCGCTTTATAGTGCGTTTATTGAACCTAGCACAAAGCGACACCCAACAACGTCGTGCTCAGGTCCCAAACAAGGTATACACAAATTATGGTAATCCCTATGCGGTATCTGTTTCCCACAAGAAATACAGTTATTTACTTTTTCTGACATCCGGTAAACCACTGAGGCAAGAAAAAACAAAATATTCCCCAACGGGGTACTTAACCAACTCTGACTTCGGTCTGAAACTCCGAATTCGAAATATTTCAGAACGCCGAACGGCACTTGCAACACTGCTTCTGCATCGGACCATGCGGCAAAAAAGACTGAGGATATGACGTCGGTCATGCGCATTTGTACCCTGACGTTCTGATGTCAGTCAAATGCGCCTTGACCGACGTCAGCCTTATACTCTGATATTCGGGCCGACCGAGGGACAGCGGACTACCCTAGTGTTAGGACTGCAGCAATGTGAGATGAAGAACATCAGGCGAAATGCAGTCGCTAGCTTAAATAACAGTGGGAAAGCCACAAAAAATACTTATATCTGGTAGAAAGTCACTCTTTTAGCTCTCTGCTGCTTGGATCACTCTGCAGGCCACCACGAGGATCTGTGCTGAGTTGGTACAAGCTGGAAAACGCGTGTTTAGCGTGTTTTATAGCAGGGGGCTGAAAGGAGCTAGGAATTGGCCCAAAACGACCAATGGACTACTAGTTTCTGGCTGAAACTTCACCAAATCGGACAGAAAGGCTGCTCAGTGCTTCCCACTCCCACTGGTAAGCAAAGAAACTTCCCTCCTCCCTAATAAGGCAATGGATCAGTAACAGGAACTAAAAACAAAGCCCAGGGATCAGCAACTCTGAAACTGGACTACTCTAGTTCAGTAAGGCGGGAAAACAAGAGATTTTTTTGTTTTATTACAGAGACAAGGAAAAAAACAGACAGTAAATGCTATAAATGCTGTAAATCGGCTAGCACTTTAGTGTGTAGCCTACAGAAACAATTTGCAACAATTAGTAACTTAAAGTGCAATAAACAGTGTAAAATGCAGAAATCACTTAAAGTAGCAGTAAAACAGGCGAAATGCAGTTGCTAGCTTAATAACTGTGGGAAAGCCACAAAAAATACTTATATCTGGTAGAAAGTCACTCTTTTAGCTCTCTGCTGCTTGGATCACTCTGCAGGCCACCACGAGGATCTGTGCTGAGTTGGTACAAGCTGGAAAACGCGTGTTTAGCGTGTTTTATAGCAGGGGGCTGAAAGGAGCTAGGAATTGGCCCAAAACGACCAATGGACTACTAGTTTCTGGCTGAAACTTCACCAAATCGGACAGAAAGGCTGCTCAGTGCTTCCCACTCCCACTGGTAAGCAAAGAAACTTCCAAAACAGGGGAAAGTTCAAGAAACAGGGAGAGACTAGGATTTTGGCTGCAGATCCTTAAAGAGAATAACAATAACCATACAGAATATTGCAGCAGAAAGTATTCTAAACCAATCCAACAAGGAAATGAAGAAAGGATATTATGCTGATAGGGATGTCTACAATTAGGGATACAGACAATAGGCAAGAGGTGGCTGGAAATTATTGGAGAAAACTAACAAAAGAACCAAGGTATTGGGAGCAAATAATTAGTGAGGGAAAGGTAATAGAATGGGAAGAGGCCAAGAATGTATATGAACTGCAGGCTAGAGACTGCCTTCCCCATTATCAGCATATAGACAAAGAGAAAGAAACGGAATCCTAAGTGAAAGACCAGCATCGGTAGAGTTTTTAGTAGAATCTAGAACAAAAGCTGCTGTAAAAAAGGAATAATTAGTACAGCATATAAAATATTGGGGTCTATATTAGAAGACCAAATGTTTAGGTGATCGAACACCTAAACATCGACCTTCTAATATCGAAAGCAAAAAATGGCGAATGGACAATGTAGGGAAAGGTTTCCCTTGGCCATTCGCCACAGTTTGCTATTTCCCTACTGTTGAGCGATCTTGGAGTTTGTATATTTAGTTAGGGGGTGTGGGGTCACAGCCCCCCATGTTGGTGGCTGTGTGGGGTGAAGCCCCTCACTTAATTTAGATATAAAGTAATGTTTTTTGTGTTGTGGCCGAGGGATGTGTTTCCCTGGGATATTCGACATTGTGCGGTTCGATATTAGATCGATGTTTAGGTGTTCGATTACCTAAACATTCGGTCTTCTAATATAGACCCAAATACTGCATGATAACTATAAGAATCAATCACAGGATGTTGGGAAGAGATAAGCTATTCAAAAAGAAACAATGGGGAATATATGTATGCCTCCCAAATATGCAACAATGTCTAAAAGATTTAGGATCTTTGCTTGGAAGTGTTTACATAGACATTTTTATACCCCAAGTAGATGCCAAAGAATTCTTCCTCAGGTAGACAGCAAATGTTAGAGGTGTGATGGAGAAGAAAGATATTTTATTTATTTATTTATTTATTTATTGACATTTGTTAACCGGGTTTGTCCATCTGGGCTTGTGGCCCATTTTCAGTGGAGACCTGAGGAGAAAAGGTCCAGTAATACATTTTAAAACAAGTACAATTTTGAACAATATTGATATAATAGCAGTTATAGCAAAACGATTCACATATGTTGGGATACATGCATAAAGTTAAAGTTGCATTAAAAAGAAGCTAAGTAACAATTTTGCATTGATATAGTTCAATAGGTCAACAATGAACATTTTTTGTTTGTATAAAATTGTGCAAATGCATAGTAAACACATTGGAGAGAGAGGTGTAATGAGGTACTAAGTTTGGTCCTTTTGAGGGTAGATAAAGGGAAGATGTAACAGGGAACATATTTTCTGGGACTGTAATGAGTTGGCAGTCTTAAAAAATTCCCTGCGGACTACTCTACCATAAATACTGAGTGAGCAAACTGGTATAACTAAGGAAATTATTTTTTTGAGCTATGATATAGAATTGGAATTGCCTAGACATAGTAGACCTTGATGAGTCTAATTATGGTAGCTGCCAAAAAAGCAATTACTTGAAAATGGAAATGGAAAGCATCAATGTACAGCTAAATAAACAGAAATGAGGTCAGCCTAGTAATACTAATAAAGTCCTTACATGGCCTAGGCAACATAATCACAATATACTCCTTCCTCTTTACCATGAGGCTATTCAAGAAACTGCAAGTCTTTGACACTAAACCAAGTTACCTGTTTTACCAATCTTGCATATTATCAAGGACACCACCAAATTTATTAATATTATTTATGAAAATGTGAAAAACAAAAGGAGATTGTTTTTATCCTTGATAGACAGGGAAATTACCGTCCATGTAATAATTTGGAAACAGTTACCATGGCTAGATATAATAGGGCACTAACCCTCAGCTACAATTTAGATTTTTCCATTATAAAATCAGTTTTGAGTAAAAACTGGAATTTTTTAGTTAATGAAGAACAACTTCATGCCTTAGGTCCTTCTCTCAGCTTTGTTTATGGAAAAGAAATCTGTTTGAACCACCTGTGGTAGTGCCAGTATAAGAAAATGTGTGCACTGTAGACAATGTTGTTACATCTTGGAAGGTTCTTCTTTTTTCATTCAAGGGTATGGTGAGATTAAACTAAGTCAAAGACTTGGCATGGTTTACGTGGCACTAAGTCAGGACTGTCCCAATTTTTACATGGGGAAAATTGAGAAATCTTTAAGGGTGAGAGCTTATCAACCCTACTTAAGACATAACGAGGATGGACAAGTGTAGTGCATTATATAAACAAATAAAGATCATGAGCTCCACAGTTTCAGATTCTACATTATTGGCAGTATATTGCTTGATGGGAGGGGCAGCCCATTAAGTGATTTGTTGAAGCAAAAGGAACTAAGGTGTCAGCTTAAGACCAGTTCCACCAACGGCTACAGATTAAATAAAGTGGTGTCAATTAGTAGTATTCTTCATTTAAAAGTATCCCTTTTTCTGCAACAACAGCTATTATAGTTATGATTTTTCTGATTTATGGATTTTTTAGAACACTATCAGCCCATTTGAATATTTTAAGGTGTACAAAGTAATTTAGTTACAGTTTGGTGTCTGTTTTCAATATGCAGTTTAGTGAAGTTTATCTGAAGCTTCCATTCATTACTGGAGTTATGTATTTATACTGAAAATTTACACTATGTCAATGTTTTCATTTTTACTTTTATTATTTATAATGTAGTACCAAAGATTTACTAAGTACATGTTTTTAAAACCTCACAATTGCTACCGGTTTATGGTAATTAGATTTTATGTTTTCTGCAACTTTGCTGGTATTTTTTATATATGTTTTCTTCAAGATGTTTTAATTGTTTACTATGCAGGACAATTACTGATGTGGATCTAGACCAACAGCATTAAGTGACTTTTGTCATGGGTGGTGTTTCTTTGTTATAACAGCTTATTTGGATTTGAACTGCTTTATTGGGTCTGCATCAGTAGACTGAAATTCTATATTACTGAAACTCACTTTATCGAGACGTAATCAGTGAAATCTGATTTTACCTAACATTTACATCACAGGAAATTTTAACAGGGGTATGGAAGCACTTGGCCAACATTAAAGCTAAAAAACACCCCACCCCCAACTATATACACCAACTCCGGGATCGCACCACAGTGGGGAAAAGGGCAAATTTCCCCCCAAGTTGGCCAAGTGCCTCCATACTCTATTAAAGTTTCCAGTAATGTCCCATGCTCTCTTGAATGCCTCTGTTGGTTCTCTTTCCGACACCCATTCCAGAAGTACATTCCATGGTCCACCAACTTTTCTATAAAAAAGTACTTTAGGACATCCAATGAACCGTCAGTATCAACAAACATCACACAAACTACACATCGCAAATCACAGTAAACCTCACATCTTTGAATAACCATACAACTTCATGTCAGAGTGATAGTGCAACTATCTTAATTAGGCTTAGTTACAGCCTCAGAAGGGTTTACATAACATTCACATACTGAACATCTATGGCGTGGAAATAGTGCCCTGAAACATGTCAGAAATAAAACATCAGCAAAGCATTTAAGAGTAAGTACTTTACCATAATAACTTCATAGCTTTTCATCTCCCTCTTACTACTAACCATCTCTTATCTTTGACTACACTCACACTGCTTCCATAGTCTACTGTACTGAAACACCATACACCTTCAACCATGCACACTTTGCAAATTCAACACCTGTACATATAAGCATTGTCACCAACATAACCACAATGGAGTAGTTCCTTGACTTAGTAAGTTAACACAAATATCATAAACCATTTTCCTAAGACTAGAGAAAAAACATGCCTCACCAGTCAAAAAATTTGCAATGTAATCTGTTTCCATTACTAAACATCATTATTCAAATAAGTTTGACTATGTATCAACCCATATTTCACACCTGTACGTATCTAAAAATAACACACATTAAATTCATTAATTATGCATTTACTGCTTAAGATTCTATGAAATTTTATGATGCTCTGACATTTTAAACTTTGTATTTTTCTATTTTGCAAAGCTGGTTTTGGCATCTGTGTTTTGTTTGTATTGCGGATGTAGTGGAATCTTAGATCTTCATCCACATTTGCTTGTACTGTTACTTCAGAACTTTACTATTCAATTGAACAATGGGATGTTTGGATACTATTTGGATATTAGAAACTTGGATATTTGTTTGCAGTTATGCTATTTTTAACTATTTTCATCAATTTTTATACTCGGTTTCTGTACTCAGAGTTCTTATACATTTACAACTTTTTCAGATCTAGAATATTTTTATATTGGTTCTCATTTTGTATTACATTGTGACTTCTTTTTATATTTAAGAGCACTATAATACAAACAAAGTTGAATATAATGATATGCAGTGTCCATTTCCTGACTGACGGATGATTCCATAAGATATTTGCACTAAATGCAAGACATTGAGCAAGAGTTAGGCCAAATCAATGTTTCTGGCAATTCCACAAAACAGGACATTTTACATACATGCTAACTAGAAGTAGTGCAGTAAAACTGTGACAGAACAGAGCTCCACCCAATTCTACAACAGTATCTGCCCTGCAATTGCCAATAAAATCTGCCAAAATCCATCAGCAGGAGACAAAGGAAAGAAAAACAGCAGAGACGACAGAAACCGCAAACCAAAGTATAGAAAAATATATGCATAATCACTGGCATACTGCAATTCCATGAAGGACACAGTTTAGCAATCAGATGCAAGAAGAAATGGTTGGAGAAGACTTGCTAAATATAGCTTACAGCAGTTTAGCAATCAGGTGCAAGAAGAAATGGTTGGAGAACATCCTGAACAGCAGTAAGGTTTTAATGATGCTAGCTCTCAGACCCAAAAAATGCAAACAGATGCAAACTGGAAGAGAACTAGTGCAGACTGTAGAACGTGTGGATCCAAAATTTCACCATGCAGTCAGTGGGTTAATTGTCCTACCAAAAAAAAAAAAAAAAAAAAAGGCTTACTGGCTGGAATACTCCAGAAGCAGATGGGTGATTTTTTAGGGAAGTCCCAAACATCTGACTGCCACACATTGGGAGAGTTCCTGGCAACCATATTCTGGAAGACACAAAACTATACAAGGTTCCTCAGCATACCTCAGGAACATCAAACTGGCCCAGGAAATGTTCAGTACCATTGCCAATCTCCCTTACGTCCTCAGTGTTACAGAATGCACTCACATTCTAATCAAAACAACTTTCAGTCTAGAAGGAGAAGCACTTAAAATTCTGAGAAATAATAAGGATTTACTTATTACGAAGGCTGACAAGGGGAATGCAATGACAGTCCTAAACACTACTGAATACAAGAACAAAATGTATGAAATGATGAGTGATAAGTATTACAAAGTGGTCTAATATTCTTAAAAGTTACAGGTTTACTGATTCAGTTATTACTGGTTCTATGAAGGGTTGATTAACCATGGCTTAGTAGACTATTTTAATACTGATGTTTGTAGGATGAGCAAAATCTTTGGTCTTCCAAACTACATAAGGAATTAGAGAATCCACTCTTAAGCTCCTTATGTTGACAAACTGTTACAGAAAGCTGTTCTAGAAAGCTGTTCTAAAATGTGTCTCATACATTCAAGATTCTTTTGCCTTTATTAAAAGTGCTGGTGATGTGAAGGTTTCAGACAGACTATGTGGTAACTATTGATATTAGGTAGCCATATACTGCTATTTCCAAATATGCTGGCTTAGAAATAATTTGTTGTGAATTATTAACATGGAATGTATTTGCATTTTGGAAGATTTACTTACTAATGGAAATTTTACCTGTAATTTTATCTTACAATTTGTTCTGAATTTGATTCCCATTTTTATAAACAAATTAATGGTGTAACGATGTTGGTGGCTATGGCCCTAAACTATGCTAGCACCTTTACATCTGGATGGGAGAAGGAATTTATTTTCATGTCTGACTATTAAAAATCTACAACATTTCTTTTAGTGTAGAAGGGAATATTTTTAAACAATTATTTTTCACTTTTGATTATAGTAAAAAAAGATTTTTTTTAGATTTAACTGTGTATAAAGATGGACTTTTATTGTCTAAAACTTATTTTCAAAAATGTGCAAAGTAATGCTAACAATGGCATACATTTTAAGACCCTAACTAATAACATTGTGAAGGGATATTTTGTTAGCATAAATCATCTTACAGATGATAACAGTTATTTTGGGGTTACACCAATAATTTGGTTTTAGAATCCTTGCAAGAACTAAAAAGCTAAAGAAGGACTAAGTATAAACCCCTAAAATATGTACAAAATGTTCAGACTAACAAGGATTCTAACAGCGATTGTAATTTTGCAACATTGCAGATGAACTGATAAAACTTCAAAATATTTATTTATTTTACATTTGTTGACCGGGATAGTCCGACTGGATATATGTCCATTTTTAGCGGAGGCCCAGGGAGAAAAGCTCCAAGATAATAATACACATTGAACATTTAGTAAATGCTAGTTTCAAGCAGATTGCAGACATAAGCAATACCAGCATTTAGCACATATAGTATTAACTTATTATATAACACTTTACAAAACATAACATTAATTTTAAAAGTTATATATACATAACATTACATTCAGGTTTAAGACACATTGAGCAGCAGTTATACAATTGACTCTTCCTGAAATGGTGTGGTAGAAAAAAGTTAGAAGTAGTTGAAGGTAAGGCACCTAAGTAATAGAGAGGTCACTAGTCGGGGTTAGTGCAAGGAAAGACATAATCAATGTGTTCTGAAGTATTTCTTGAGTTTGTTTTTGAATCGAGTTAGTGAGGGTTCTATGGTCAAGTCAGCTAGGAGTCTATTCCATGTTTTTCCAACAGAGTTGGCAAACAGAGAGTCCCCAGCCGAGTAGTTGGATTTGTATGTTTGAACTAGGAGTCTAGTGGATGATCGCAGTGGCCGGGTGCTGGTGTAGGAGCTGATAATATTTTTTAGTGCAGGTGTATTTTCTGGTTGGCAAAGGACTTTATGTGCCACTATTAGCTGGTTGAACTGCAGTAGGCAAGGCAGTTCAAGCCATCCTAGGCAATTTAGGTTGTGACAGTGGTAGGCTGTGCCAGTAGCAAACCTGGCAATGTGGTTATAGCAGGATGATAGTTTATTAAGATCTGTTTTGTTTAAGATGGAGAATAGAGGTGAGGCCTAGAGAAGAGTTGTTAGTAGATGGGAATGGGCAACTGCAGTTCTAGCAAGCAGGGTAAGGAAAGATTTGATTCTGTAAAGAGTGCCAACTTTTTATTAATGGTTTTGATTGACATGCACATCAAACTTCAGGTTATCAGCTATGACACCCAGTAGTTTAGTTTGAGCTTCTGGGGAGATGATAGTGCCACTGTTAGTGGTTATGCTGAAGGCTGGCAGGGGGTCCTGCGTGTGGGGAAAAAGAGGAGCTGCTTAGTTTTGCTGGAGTTTAGGACTAGATGTTGACTGCAGAGCCATTTTTCCACTGTATTGAAGGTATTTTGGGTTAATGTGAATAAAGTAGCTGGTGAGGTGTCAGAACAAATCAAGGTGGAGTCATCTGCATAGTGAATGCAGGTAGCATCTGGGATGACTGAATGAAGGCCATTGATAAAGATGGAGAAAAGAAGGGGTCCTAGTATCGAGCCCTGGGGGACTCTAATGTGATGGGTAGGTGAGATGATAGCTTGTCCTGCCATAGGATTGCCTGCTGCCTGCCCTGCAGGTAGGATTGAAACCATTTGAGTGCATGGTTGTTTAAGGAGAACGCCTTCAAGGTATTTATAACCATTTTGTGGTCAACCATGTCAAAAGCCTTGGATAGATCTAGAAAGAATGCTGAGGATAGTTTATTATTGAGGTTGTGAATAATGATGTTAGAGAAAGAGAGGAGGGCAGATGTAGTACTGTGGTGTGGCTTAAAGCCATGCTGAAAGTTGAAAAGCTTGTTCTGTGTGAGGTAGTGCATGAGCTGTATGTGTACACAGTTCTCCATAATTTTAGCTAGAGGTGACAGAATAGCTATAGGTCTAAAGTTTGACAGTTCAGTGGAACTGCCTCCTTTATGGAGAGGTATGACATGGGAGATTTTCCAAATAGTGGGTACAGTAGCTTCAGATATAGCTCTGTTGATCAAGATTGTGATGGGGTATGCTACGGTGTCAGCAACCTTTTGCAGATAGTCTGCTGGGAGGAGGTCGGCAGCCAGGGTGGTGGGTCTTAGTTTTTTAAGTAGGGCGTGAATAAGTTGAGTAGGAACAGGCTGGAAGGTAAAGTATGTTTGGGTACTGGGTGTGGCTGCATTAGAATTAGAGCCATTTGGAGAGAGTTGGCTGGCTAGAGACTGGATAGTCTCTGTGAAGAAGCTGTTAAAGTTATTAGCAATGTCTACTGGGGATTTTTGTTGGGGAGCTGAGGGGGTTAGAGTGGCAGGTTGGCCTGGTGGAGTAGTTTGTTTATTTGTGCTCAGAACTTTTGAGGTTTGTTTTGGGTGTTTTTGCAGTAGATGGTAGCAATAGTTCTTTTTGTCTAAGGTTATGGATTTTTTTGGTAGGTGGCCCATGCCTTGTTTCTAAGTGAAATTTTGGTTTTGGTATCTTTAGAAAGCTATGGTGCCACATTAACTTTGGTTCTAATAGTGTGGCTGAGAGCATGGGAGTTAAGTATAGCAAGGAATTTGGTGTTAAAGTAAGCTACTGCTTCATCTAGGGGGAGACTTTTTAGTACTGACCAGTTGCATACCTTAAGTTCATTTTGAAACTTGGTGAGAATAAAATTCTTGCTGCTTCTTAATGTTCTATAGGTGGGTTGGTAGGAGCAGTCTACTTTGAGCTTGATTACATAGGTGAGACAGTGGTCACGAAGGTCATCAGGCAAAGTGCCTGATTCACAAGGATTGAAGATGGGCATTGATAAGTATTCAGTCTAGGGTACTTTCCTTGTTATTGGTTTTCCTGTCCTGGTGGGGGAGGTTATGATTTGAGTAAATCCATAGAGGTTTATGTGGGTTGTGGGGGTTTCACAAGAACAAGTGTTCCAGTCAATGTTGAAATCCCCAAGAACAATTGTTTCTTGGGGGTAGTTATTGAATAACCAATATAAGAAGTCTTCTAAAGTTTTGTGTTCCTCCCTGGGGGAATGTGGACACAGATAATGTTTACATTTTTGTTTTTATTAATTTGTAGTTTTGCGATAAGGATTTCAGCATTATTGAACTGGAGTGGTTGTTGGGTGTCTGCTGACAGATAGGGTAGACTTGCAAAGTATGGCTACCCCACCACCCTTTCTGATGGTACGGCCTAGGCAAAACATATTGTACCCTGGTGGCAGAATCTCATGGTCCTTGGTGGCAGGCTTTAGCCACGTTTCTGTTATCTGGAGAATGAACAGCTAAGAGGGCATGCAGGTGCTCAGTTTTGTTATTTATAATCCTAATGTTTAGATGACAGGCCAGCAGTGAGTTAGGAGGTCTATTTGTTGGAGCTATGGTGGTAGGGGATATAGTAGGGGGATTAGGATCAACAGGTGGGGATGGACCAGGGTTTGGGAGGATGTCACCATCCTTTGTGAGGTTGTAGTTTATCCTGACTATGAGGTTTAAGATTTTGAATAAAGTTTTGCAATAGTATCTAGTTTTAGGACTAATGTAACTAGGTCTAGTAAGATGGTAGTATTTGGGGGTTAAGGAGGTAAGCATGAGGGAGGTGAGTAAGGGTGCATTATTATCTGTTGTAGATGGGATGGATGTTTGGAATTTAGGGTAGTGGAAACTCGGGTGACCTTAAAATTCGTAGGCGGTTACGAGATATGGAATGAGTAACCGGGGTAGAAGTAGAGTTAATAAGACTTTTTTGGGTGATAATATAGCTACTGAATGAAACTTGAAACTTAGGCAAAAGGAATAGTAGAGTTAGAGGACTAGTGGTATCAGGTTGAGGGTGGTGCTGAAATGCCCAAAGGACCAATCACAATACCAGTAGATTGCCAGGCACCCAGTATTACTGCTGCACAGGTTAAAACAGCACTGTCCAAGGCCACGAATACAGCTTCTATGGGACCTGACAATATCCCTGGCTGTGTTCTGCATTAACTACAGAGTGAACTGGCACCTCACCTGTGTGCCCTGTTCAATCACAGCCTCAACCTCAGGCTTTGCCCCTACCGAATGGTGCACTGGTACAATCATCCCTCTCCACAAAGTAAGAGTGACTACAGACCCCTGGAATTATTGCCTCATTAGCTTGACGACTCTGATATGCAAAGCTATGGAATGCATCATCATGGATCTAAAAAACAAGGATAGAGGGAATCTCCAAACTCTGGATCCTACACAGTTTGGTTCTGTGAAGGGTAGATCATGCCTGTTCAACTTTGTCGACTTCTTTAAGTCAATCACCAGAGCTGTGGATGAAGGCAAGGTGGTTCATACAGCCTGCCTTGACCTGGCCAAGACCTTTGATACCATTCCTCACTCAGGAATCATCAAAAAACTGACTAGGCTAGGCATCAACCCCTATATCACTAGGTGGGTTGCAAACTGGCTCACAGATAGAACCCACAGTGTGAAAGTAGCTGACTCCAAGTCAGACTGTCGACCAGTCACGAGTGGAGTCCCACAGGGTTTGGTCCTGGGTCCTCTCCTGTTTGGTATCTACTTCTCTGAAGTCCAGGCCAGCGCGAAGGGGCTCTGGCTGACAAAGTTCACAGACGATTGCAAGTTGGGAGCTATTATTAACTCCCCAAGTGATGTTGACATCCTACAGAAAGGCTTCAATGAAATGATGGAAAGCATACACGCTGCTTTTACATATCTGGGAAGGGAATGTAGATAAGACAAGAACAGACAGCAAGTGGTGTAATTAGGAGCACAGACTGTTATGCCTGTGTGCATTTGTCTGTAGCTGTTGATATGGGAGAATTTTTCCTATCAGGAGAGCCACACTTCATTATTTGAAGATGTACATTGTTTTATATGTCTGTTTTAAGTTAGTAGGTTATGGGGTGTTCTGTGGTGTGTTTTTTTGTGAGAGTTTTTATTAAAACAAAAGTATTGTAAACTGTGACATTGGTTCAAATGGAAATGACAAGAAACAACTGTATAAGAGATCAAATTGTCAAACATTAATGGGCACATGTAACACAAAAGATGGAAACAGACATTTAAAAAGCTGTCATACACAATAGGTGGGAATAATAACTTCTTATCATAATGGCTACATTAAGCATATTATTTTGGACTGTGAATGGCCTCACAGGTATAGACAAAAAGGTAAGAGTACTGAATTATATTACGAAATGCATACTGCAAATAGCAATCCTAAAGAAGACATGTTTGGAAAGAAGTGAGTATGTGAATTTGATAAAGATATGATTTCAAGATGGATATTAAGCAGAGTATCAGGGACAAATGAAAAGGGGAGCACTTATACTAATTGCTAGAGAAGCTCCAATAGGGAAAAAAATAGGAATGGTAGATTTGTGTTAGTAAGGGGCTACTGGCAAGGAAGGAGGTTTATGCTGACATGTATTTATATTCCACTTAAAAATAAAAAACAAAAAAAGAACAAGCACAGGAATATGTCTAATTCCAACCTCATCGACACAAGTGCTGAGGAAAAATATAAAAAAAACCCCAGAAAAACCAGTAGACTTAAAACTTCATTGATGAGCTTAGTCACAAAAATTTCCAAAAATCATGAAACCCAGGTAGTGTTCCAAAGCAGCAAGCCTTTATTCGTCACAGACAAGTAATTTTTGTTACTGGAGATCGCCTGTCTGTGATGAATAAATGCTTGTTGCTTTGGAGCACTACCTGGGTTTCATGATTTTTGGAAATTATTGTGACTAAGCTCAGTGATGAAGTTTTAAGTCTACTAGTTTTTCTGTTTTACATTGCACCTAAAACTATTACTCTTATGGAGCTTAAGAAAACTTTGGGAAAAATAATTAGCTTTCAGTGTAGAATATTACTTATACGGGGGACTGGGACTTGATTTGCAATGATAAGGCTGTATCTGGGAGACTTATAAGGGAAAACATAACAAAAGACAGTAGATTTCTGAAGACATGTATGAAAATATTTGGTATGAAAGACGTGATTTCAGTAGTAAGAACTCAGAGAATTTACATATTTTTCTCGAAGGTACAATAACTGGGTTAGACAAAAATTATATTTCCCTTGAACATGTTCATTTAATTGAATACTTTGACACATATCAAATAACTATTTCAGATCATGCACAATAACAAATAAGATATAAATGCAGGGTAATAAAGTAAAAAAGAGAGTAATTTAAGGAATGGGAAACAGAAATTATTCAAGAATTATTAGGGAAGACAGACATTTCTTCAGGTGGTGTAGCTTCTGAGTGGGATAAAATGAAAGTGGGGTTTAAAAATATGGTCGAAATAAAATAAAAAAAGATATACTTAAGAAGTAAGAAGAACTATTTAGAGAGGCTGACAACGGTTAAAGAAATGCAAAATAAGGGGACTCTCTCTCACAGAACAAGAACATGCACAACTACAGAGTGTTAAAGACAATATAAGGGATTATCTAGATAATATATCTGAGTTTAAAAAAACTGATGTTAACCAACTGTTTTTTGATAACAGCTGAGAACATAAACTCACAGCACAATGACTTTAGGCAACAGAAAGTAGAAAAGGTTGTTGCCAAATTTAGGAAGCCTATAAGAAGACAAATAACCAGAGATCTTGTAGAGGCACTACAGAAATTTGGGAAATTTTATGAACATATGTATAAAGCACAGGAATGTGGAAATTAAGAAAAGTACAAATGGAAATATTTAGGGGAGACTTAAGAATGTCAAAGTTAGAGGCAGGTGAGGCTCAATTTACAGTTAAGATAAGAGGGGATGGTGCGACCAGTACAACCACATGGTACAGAAACCTGAGCAGTAAAGGCAGAGCAGCTGACAAAGCTGGAGGTAATGGAGATGAAGTGCTTGAGAATGATGGTAAGATGCACAGTGTAGGACAGATGAAGAAATGAGGACATAAGAGCAGAAGCCAAAATAGCTCCAATTGCAGAAAAGATCAAAGAGAACAGAGCATGGTGGTTCGGGCACTTGTGCAGAAAAGCAGAAGAAAATCTGGTGAAGGAGGTTTGGGAAGACAAGAAGGAGGTAAGAGGAAATGAGGGTGTCCAGTAAAGACGTGGATGGACTGTGGGAGAGAAGATCGGTGACAGTCAGGTATGAGTGTCAAAGGAGGCAGGAAAGTGGCACTGAATCCAGAAGAGATTCTGACATTTAACATTACACCCCAAAACCATGCAGAAAATGGGAAGAAGGGGGTTGATGATGATGATGTTCACTGTGCCAAATTATTACACACCACTGCACCTTAGTGTCTGCTTGAACTATTTCTAATGGCATACCTCTATGCTGTTAACATATTCTGAATTATCCACATCATCGTTATTCCTGTAAACTGGTTAACATGTTCCTGTGGTGGCGCTAACTTGCCTCCTGTGCAGAACACCAACTGTGCAGGACATGTGCTACCTAATCTCTGGGACTTACCATGGCCATACAGTGATCCAATTTTACATATATCACCGAGTTGTGGCAGTCCAGTATGCATGCAACATATCTGTACATTTAGTACAGTTTTCTGGGAGAATAACTGCCATTACATGATCAGATACATACAAAAGCTTTTTGCTTCATATCTGCCCTTTCTCCCCACATCCCATTGATTTCAGGTACCAGATTCTGACATGTACATGGTACCAGTGACCCATCCCAGACAAGTGCAACATATACCCTTGCCCATGTTTAGCTATATTACAGTGTTCCTGGCATTCATGACAGTGGCACATGAAGACAACTTCCATGGTTGTCTCAAAGCCAACATTAAAGAATGACAGTGGACTTTACTATTACTGTGTTTGTGTATCCCTAACGTGTTTGTCTTCCCATATCATACAGCCTTCTTGGCAGTACTCCTGTGACATGTGCTGTCATGTCATACTGCATATTACTTAATGCAGTCCCCCACATTTAGCATGCACGCCCATTTTATTAGACACTTACGATGATACGCAACAAGCTTTCCCATGTCTCCCCTTGACATAAGCATATATGCTGTACATCTTGCATATCATATCATATGCAACTCACTGGTGAGAATGATGTTTGCACTACTGTTTGACAGCTCTTTTATATTGTGAATTGTAGGCCTTTATTGCATCTGCAAGTATTACAAAGTATGTCTCTACACTCCATATCCCTGGATGTGAAGCCTTCACTATGTTAGCATTTGAAATCCAAACTTCAGAGACCTTTCCAAGTGACTGACAGGCCTGTCACCAGCTAAGCAATATGTACTTGCCAATGTTAGCAGTACTGGGTGTCCACTGGCACCATATCCACTGTACCTTATCACTCAAACTGTAGGAGTATGTATATGCAAATGGCATGAGTACATGTCATGACAGCTTGTTGTGTACCCATATATCTGTGCACTACCTCTCTTCAGACTGTGCCACAAAATAGCATTCACTACAGCCATAGCTGATCATTTTCATTTGTGCACTACACATTGCTTTCTCTGTCATACAGGCACATGTTTGGTTATATCAGCTTTTGCATTTGTTGCACTTCTTGTTAACCAACCCTGCCTGTACATCCCATTTGCATGGTATTCATCTCTGTATACCCCTCACTTTGTGCTGCACCATCCTGCCTTTGTCCTGGCATGCATCCCGTGTTTCATACTACTTTCTAGATCCTTCTTCTAGGCCCTCTTTACTCTCTTCATTACATCTAATATTACCCAACCTTGTCATTTTCAGAAAAAAGCCCTTCTGATAATCCCTCTAACATTCCTATACTTTAATTCTTTTGTGTTGTCTTTTATGTTATCTAACTCTCTGTTCTGCTTTTCTATTTCCCCATTACTAGGGGTATGCATATTGAGAGTGTTCCCCAGGTGTCTAACTTTCCTATCCTATACTGACATCACTGTGTATAATAAAAATATTCATACATTCTTGCAGTTTGTAAAAGCAAACACACTTATAGATTTGTTTTTTAGCCTGCTGGCTACTTTACACGTCAGATCATGGTACAGTAAGGTATGGGAACGTGTTGCTTAATCTCAAAATTGGTATATCAAATTTAGCAGGTGTATACGGTGGGGCTTGGCCCCACCCACAATTTGTTTTTATTTTTAGTCTTTTTCGATTCACTCTGAAAAGACTGCTCTTTCTGAATGTACTTTTGAGCAAATGCTAAATATATATGTATATATATATATATATATATATATATATACATACATATATATATATATATATATATATATATATATACACACACACACACACACACACACACATATGTATGGGTGTGTGTGTGTGTGTATTACATACATACACTGTATAAACAGTCAATTGTTTGAGTCAAAATGTGGTCTAAATTGCAGCATGTGGCTCATGAATTGCACTTTATATAGGTAAAACTAGTAGGAAACTTTCAGAACAATCACATTGTATCATTTAAATAGCATTAAACGTAAGAATATGTATACAGCTTTTTATTGATTCCTTGGTATATAAGGAATTTAGGAAATGTCTCTTTTATGTTTTAGAGTACGTTCAACTTACTTTTTTTCTTGGAGGGGTGAAACTTTGTCTTTGGATAGGAGAGTATTGTTGAGAGTTTATACTATGTTAAATGAGCTGCTTCTGAGCAAACCGGAACTTAAAGGAAGGAATATGAAATGAAAGAATTCTTTAATGAGATGTCTTATTCAATAATCTATGTTATGTGATTTTTAAACTGTTTCATAACTATGAATAGAATGGAAAATTTTTCTGGTGATTTCCTGTATAAATTTATTATGACAAAGCTGCTAAAATGTTTTTTGTTTTAGTGACATTATTAAATGATAGCATTTTCTTGGCTACATGCCTGGTATTGGTGTATATCCGTCTATTTATCTATCTATATTTTTTTAAATGTTCTGAGCTGACTAGCAATATTCATGTGTATGATTATATACTTTTGTATGAAATCATCATAACTTATGTTGCAGTAGTCACATACGTCTGTTCTTCACAGGCAAACATTCATATCTAAATACAGTTGTCTATTATATTTCTATGTTTGATGCGTTTTGTGAGTTGTCTAAGTTTACTTTTGTGATTCCTGCACCAAAATCTTAATGAACAGCAATCTGCAGGCATTGTCTTTTCTTTTGGTTTACAGTTTCATACAGTGGCTGTGTGTGCATTTTTATATCCAAACCTATTTTTTATATGGTGTTGGTTACTTGTTTGGTGAATTTTCTGGACTGTGTGATATATGTAGGCCTCTTCATCATTTCCTTTATACTGGTTCTCAAACAGCAGTTGATGAAATACTGCATATGCTTCTTAAGTACATTCTGGATTACAGCATTAGGTGCACCATCCTTGACAGTTTTGGCAAATAACCAAAATGCTGCACCACACATCTCTGTGACACAAGACAGTTACAATGCCTGTCTAGGGAAACTAGAATCACTGAAAATTAAACCTAATACAAATTTTCTAGGTGATCTAAACTATTCAACTACAACTTGGGAAACCTACATCACCACTGGTGCACAAGCACAGAGATTCATTGAATTTGTCAATACAAATGCACTGGAACAGAGTACCCGCTGGGGGAATAACATCTTGGCTCCTGTACTTACTAATATTGGAGCATCTTGCACCTTCACTTGCAGATCTTTATCACTCTTTAGGTGTGACCATAAAGAAGTCTCCTTTGAAATAAAAGTGAAAACAGAGACCTTTTCCATCCAAGGTACCTTTAGACACAAACTACCTACTCAAATGCTACACTGACAAGCTTCAAATCTCTACCAAACCCACATAACTACATTTAATATGCAGAATTGTACACCACAAAACTATACCAATATGTAAAAAGTTGCACAGATGCAGCTATACTCCACAGGATCAAGTACAGGACAAACCCCAGAAATACAACCATATGGCGGAACCATAACATCAACAATCTTTATAATAAAAGGAAAAGAATTTTGACTGAAAGTAAGAAGAGTAATTATCATAATGCTAGACACACTGTCACTGAAATAAACAAACAACTCAGCAAATCAAAATCCATGAAAGCCAAGTTTGAGGATAAAAGATGCCCAAGCCATTTTCATTATGTTTGTAATCTTAAAAGCACAAAGCTCATTGCGAACAATATTACCTACAATGAGGCAGAAGATATAGCAAACCTACTGGCTAGTAAATTTCTCTCTAGTACCTGTCTTTCACCTCTGTATGTCCCAAAAGATATACCTGAAACTGGCTCGACTCCAGCTATTACACAAGACCAACTTCTAAAAATGCTATCAAAAACTAAATATTGCATCAGTGGGTCTTCATAATATCCCTGCATGCATCTTAAGTAGCATGTAGCACAATTTTGCCAACCCCCTAACACTGTTCAATCTCAGTTTCCATATAGGTTTTGTACCAAGCAAATGCAGAATAGCTACAGTCATAACACATACATACAGTTATGTTGTTTCATAAGAAAAGACCTTACACAGACTCAAGCAATTACACTGGACCCATCTCAGTTTGGATTTGTCAAGGGCATGTCATGCTTACTCAAACTGGTGGATTTTTTTTTTTTTTGAAAAAGTCACGAAAGAAATGGATGAAGGCAAAATGGTACACATTGCATACCACAACCTGTCTAAAGTTTTTCACAAAATTCCCCAGTCAAGCACATTAGAAAAACTAGGAATAAATCCCTGTGTCACCCACTGAACTGCCAGCTGGCTAACGGATATGATGCTGGAAATCAAAATACAATAAGTTACCTCCACAAAGACCAGTCACCAGTGGAGTCCCTAAGGGTTACGTGGTGGGACCTCTCCTGTCTGGCATCTACTTTTCTGAAAAAAAAAGCTACTCTTAAAGGGCTTTGGCTAAGTTTGCAGATTACTGCAAGCTAGGAGTAGTCATAGAATCCCCAAATTAATTAGCCATCCTGCAGGAAGGTTTGTCCCAGATAAATAACTGGTGCCAAAATCTTGGATTGAAACAAAATGCAAAAAAATTAATTTAAATTTTGAGAAGTCATCTATCTCACATTATTACCACCACTGATAACGCACTCCTAAGAATTGTAAAAGTTGTTTGGGGATTTGGGAACTTATGTTGACAGTGACCTACCTAATTTTTGAGTAATGTGTGTCCACTGTTGTAAGAAAGTTCTAATACGGCACAAGCTATAAACAAAGGAATTGCATCTAGATCTAGAGATGCTACTGTCCTCCATGACTCAGCCCTCACTAGGGCAGACAATGAGTATAATGCCCCTTTGGCATGTACCTGTCCAGACACATGTAACAACTGGTACATCACAGAGATACAAGGCCTAAACAGCATGCCCTACAATGACCAACTCAAACCTAGTCATTACACTTGGTATCCTACAGACTGCTAAGAGGTGACCTCTGTCTGGTATACACTGCATCCTCTGACTCAATACTGATGGATTTACTGCACATCAGCAAGTCATATGGCATCAGAAATACTCAGTCTAAGGATCTAAACCTCTTCTGCAATATCAACAGAATGGTTTTATGGGACAGTTATGCCTTGAAGAGGATACTGCTGCTCTGGAACAGATTCCCCATCCACATAAAACAAAGTTCATCCCTGTCCATATTCAAATGCAACTTCAATCTATGGATGAAAAACAAGAAGTTATGTACTCACCATAACATTCGATGTATGTAGTCCATCTCGCCTCACATTCTTACCCGTGGGTTCGGAGCCGAATGTCGGCTCTGACTCGGCCATACTTTTTAGCTCGAAGTCTTTCTATTGGCTGGGCTAAGATGGTATCCCATGCTGCACTACTCTCTATCCCCAGATCTAGTTTGCTGCGAGCACCAGCACTCATTCTCCATGCATAACACCTAAGAAAAGGAAAAACAAACCAAGAATGAAGGGAACTCTGAAATCAGGCCTAACCTCCAGATCCTCCTGGATGGGGGAAGGAGGGGGGGTAAGTAAGAATGCGAGGCGAGATGGACTACATACATCGAACGTTATGGTGAGTACATAACTTCTTGATATTATGTAGTCCAATCATGCCTACATTGTTACCTGTGGGACAGCGTCCCCAGCACCTAAATCCTGGGAGGCTCAGTGGAAAATACTCCTGAGCACTGTGGAACCAAAGGAAGACCTGCCCCTAGATACCACATCTAACTTGTAATGAGTAACAAAGGTGTGAGGAGATGCCCAAGTAGCCACAGCACAAATATCATCCATAGACAATCTGGCCTGAAAAGCTGTAGATGTAGAAACAGATCGGGTAGAGTGAGCCTTCACCCGGAAAGGTAAATCTTTTCCCCCAGAGGTATAAATGAAAGAAATACAACTGGAAATACACCTGGACAACGTGACTTTGAAAACAGGAGACCCAATTCTGTTTTCCGAAAATGAAACAAACAACTGATCAGATTGCCTGAGGTCTTTCGTTCTGTGCAAATAAAAACGTAATTGTCTGTGCACATCCAATTGATGAAATTTGAATTCTGCCTTGTTTGAGAACTGAGGAAAAAACACTGGCAATTCAATAGATTGGTTAAGGTTACTAACTGACGCTACTTTGGGAAGAAAGGAGGGGTTCAGTCCGAGAGAAACCCTGTCCTTATGAAAAATCAAATAAGGGGGTTTGATTGATAAAGCCTGAAGCTCCGAAACACGTCTGGCTGACGTGATGGCTATCAAAAAGACAGTCTTCCAAGTTAAGAATTTTAAATCACAAGTGGCTGCAGGCTCAAAGGGGGGTGAAGTAAGACCCTGTAGAACAAAGTTCAAGTCCCAAGGCATAACAGGTTCCGAGACCAGAGGACGAAGTAACAAAGTGCCCTTCAGGAAAGCCTTACAGAGTCTATGTGCCATTAGAC
Source organism: Protopterus annectens (assembly GCF_019279795.1). Classification (NCBI taxonomy): domain Eukaryota; kingdom Metazoa; phylum Chordata; order Ceratodontiformes; family Protopteridae; genus Protopterus; species Protopterus annectens. The sequence goes on along the minus strand of NC_056738.1, from coordinate 423,870,484 downwards.
TAGGTCCGTCTGCAACATGAAAAGTAGAGATCGCCACCGATTGGATTTTAATGGTTGCGGCCTCTGAAAGCTGATTAAAAAGCATAGACAGGAACTCCAATACAGAAGAAATTGGAGCTGTGTAAGGGTCAATCTGTTTGGCATGTGCCCAGATTGAAAACCTCTTCCATTTGCTATAATAAATCTTCCTGGTCGAAGGCTTATGAGTGGAAGATAAATTATGAACCATCTCCAGCGAAAATTGGTAAAGCCTAACTAATGAAGGAAGTGGAGTAGCCAGGGTGTCAACCGGAGGGTCCAAAGAGAGGGATGGAGCTGCCCTGACATGAAAGGGGAACCAAATTTGATGAGGCCAGTGTGGGGCAATCAGAATAATTTTGCTTCCCAAGGACTGTGCTTTCTGAATAACCTTTGACAGCAAGGGAACTGGAGGGAAGGCATATAGTAGACCGGAGGGCCAATCGTGGACTAGAGCATCCCTGGGTGACTCCCCCCTGAGGGAGGATCAGGGTGAAGTAGCTGTTGCATTTGGCATCAAGGGGGCTGGCAAAAAGGTCGCAGCAGGGTTGACCCCACCTTCGGAAAATCTGCTCTGCAACTTGACAGTTCAGAGACCACTTGTAAGGCATCAGAATAGCTCTGCTTAGCCTGTCTGCGATCACATTGGACTTCCCCAGAATGTGCGTTGCTACCAGAAAATGTTGGGAAGATGCTGCCCACTGCCACACTCGCATGGCCTCTCTGCAAAGGGGATATGACTTGGTTCCTCCCTGCTTGTTCAGATACCACACCACTGACATATTGTCTGAGTGGATTGCAATAGTCCCGAGGGGAAGAAAGCTCTGAAGTGCTTGCAATGCTAGTAGCACAGCTCTCATCTCCAGGACATTGATATGCAGATGCATCTCGTGCTCTTGCCACGTGCCTTGGACTGTCTTGCCTAGATAATGACCCCCCCCCACCCCATCTGGGAGGCATCCGTGGTCACCGTGGCAACTGGGGGCGCAGGAACAAAGGGCTTTCCCGCAATGAGGTTGTCGGTGAGAAGCCACCAACTGAGATCCTGTTTACACCTGTCTGTGAGTAGAACAGGGTGAGAAAGTAGAAGACATTGAAGAGACCACTGGGCGAAGAGTAGCCACTGAAGGAGCCTCATATGCAACCTTGCCAGAGGGACTAACATAATCATAGCAGCCACTGTCCCCAACAATTGCAGAACACATCTTGCCTTCACTTTTCTCAGAGGGAGCAAGGCATAAACCTGTTGTTGTAGGACTCTGATTCTTTCCTGTGGTAGAAACATCCACATGAGGACGGTGTCTAATTCGGCACCTATAAAAGTGACACACTGTGAGGGCAAAAAGGCAGATTTTTCCCAGTTCATTGTGATGTCCAAATGTTGACATAGGTTGATAGTAGCATCCCTGGTCTGAAGTAGTAGATGCCTGGTGGTGGCAGTAAGGAGCCAGTCGTCCAGGTATGGAAACACTTGGAATCCCTGACATCTCAAATGCGCAGTCACCACTGCCACGCATTTGGTAAACACCCTGGGGGCTGTGGTGAGATCAAAGAGCAGGGCTCGAAACTGAAAGTGACTGGCTCCCAGCCGGAAGTGTAGGTGACTTCTGGATGCCCTGACCATCTTTATGTGGTAGTACGCATCCTTGAGGTTGATGGAGCACATTCACACTTCTTTTCCCAACAATGGGAGAATAGACTGCAATGTGACCATTCGGAACTTGGACTTTTGCACATGGGTGTTCAATCGGCTGAGATCCAAAATAGGACACGGGTCCCCTGCCCGTTTCAGCACCAAAAAGAATCTGGAGTAAGTCCCTAATCTGATCTGATCTGAGGGGACATGTTGGATGGCTCCTTTTTCTAGCAGCTTTGAAACTTCTGAAGCTGTGAAATCACTCTGACTGGTAGAAACGTCCAGGATTTTCTTGATTGGAGGGGGGATTTGACGAGAAGGGAATGACATATCCTCCAGAAATTATTCGTAGAACCCATTGGCCCTGGGTGATATCTTGCCAAGCCTCCGGGTATAATGAGATTCGACCCCCGACTGGCTCCGGAAACGCACAGTCGGGCCTCCCATCAGGAGAGGTGGTTGGGAGAACCACGAAAGGAAATGCGGTCTCCCGAGTTGCGAGGGCCTCCTCTGCCCCTAGGGTGGTGTCTCCCTGAATAACCACCCCCTCCCCTGCGTCTGGAGGGGGGCTCACCTTGTGCACCGGGAAAAAATCTCCTTTCCACCCCTCTGGGCCTTGGGATAAGGCCTAGAAGGAAGGGAAAACGGACTCCTAAAGCAGACAGAGTTTTTCCCTCCTGCTCGCACCTAGTGAGAGTGTCTTTCACCTTTGTTCCGAACAAAGAGGAACCATCAAATGGGGCATCGGTAAATGAAGACTTGAAGGCCTTCGTGAAATGACAAAGGCGCATCCAGGCCTGCCTCCTAAGAGCAACTCCTGAACTTGCTGCCCTACCCGCTCCCTTGGCTGCATAGGAGATTAGCCTCATGGAGGAGTTTGCAACAGAATTGAGGGTAGACATCTGAGCATTGACCTTCTGGGCCACTGCCTCAGAAACGTTACCCATGAGCGTATCTCCAAGCTCCTTGAGGAGATCTCTCTGGAGCTGAGTAAAAGTGTGATAAGTAATTCAGTGACCGTAAGGTAAAGATCGCTGAAGAAAGCGTACACTTCCCGTACCGGTCGATAGTCCTAGACTCCTTGTTAGGGGGATGGACGGTGGAAGAAGTCTCAGCTAATTACTTCTGGGTGGCAGCTGCCACCAACATGGCATCCACAGGGACTCCCTTGGATAGAAATTCCTTATCAGGAGGAGCAGACAAAAATTTATTAGGTCTCCTGGGTACTGGTTCCACAGAGTCAGGGGTTTCCCACACCCTTCGACAAACCAAATCCAGAAGCTTGTCAAAGGGTGGAAATACCCAGGAGGTGGAGGGCTGAGCACCAAAGGCCTTCAAGAAGACCGACTCCTCCTCGGAGGGGGCTTTGGACGGCCAGTCAACTCTTTGCTTCAAAATCTCTAGGATGTCAAAGAAAGAAACATCCTCAGAGGATGACTTAGCGGACCCCTCCGATTCCTCGAGGTCGGTGACTGATGTGACAGACTCATCCTGGGAATCTATGTGCTTCCTCTTACACGTTTTCTTTCTGGGTGGCTCCTCAGGCAAAAACTCTGAGGGGCCCTCAGAAATATGGGGCCCACTCGTGGGGGTACCCTGAGGCCTTGGGGCTCCACTCTCCAGAGATAAATGGCGATCAGAGACCTGCACCGGTGTTGTAGGGGACAGAATGACCGACCCATATGATGCCGCTGACAACCTGGCCAGCGCGCTCCGCATGGCCTCGAAGGCTAGTCCTCCCAGATCTGAAGAACGACCAGCCTCTGAAACCAAGATAGGAGTCAGGCTTCCCTGCACCAAAGCACTGAGAGGGAGACTAGGAGCCGAGAGGTGTCCCAAAGCCTCTCTCTCGGGTCCGACCAAAGAATTCTGAGTCCTGAACCCCGTGGACAGTGCCGACTGGCTCGGAGCCAACGTCGGAACCGATAAGCCAGGAGGGGCTGTCTGAACCAACCTAGGGACATCACACGGAGCCAAGCACTCCGGCTCCGAAAGTTGAGATGTGCTCGGAGGAGGAAGTATCAATGCACGTTGAGGGACCGTCTCCGGAGCCGACTGGGTCAGAGCCGAGAACAATTTTGCCAGTACCGGAGACTGAAGAAGTCTCTGCACCACTCTATTGACATCCATATCTGATAAGGTCCTGGAAGATTTGGAGGATAGGGAAGGAGATCGAGACCTCCTCGCTGAAGGGGACCTGCGAGGAGGGGATACTGGCCTCATGCTAGGCGACCAGCTCTGAACAGGCTCCAAGAAAATTGGAGCTGAAACAGGTTCCATAACCAATGACACTTCCTGCAGCCCAGAGGACAATGGAGCCAAGGATGTCGATGAAGACTTTGCTATTTTCTCCGGTGGCTAAGAGGAGACTGATGGAGCTGGAGATCGCTTTTTTGTTTTGAAGATTTTGCCTTAGAGCTGGAAGCACTCTTCAGACCCTCTTCGAAGGAAGGTTTCAGAAATCCCTTCAAAATCAATTTGTTCTTCCTTTCCTGAAGAACACACGGACTAAAGGCATGACAAAAACTACACGATGCCTGGAGATGAATCGCTCCCAGACAGTATATACAGAGTGTCCATCAGTAATGGACATTTTATAACTGCACTTGGAGCACTTCTTGAAGCCCGAGGGCTTATGCTCCTTAGTATCTTTGGACATAGTTAACCAACAATCGAGTAACTAACTGAAAAAAAAGACCAACGGTCAAACAGTCGCAAGCGCAGGAACAAGCCAAACAACCGACAGAACACCACAAAGATCTATAACTCAAACGATCCTCAGACACAAATACAAGGGGGGAGGACTAATTCCTCTAATTTAAATGGTTTTAGTCCACGGGAAAAACTGTAGCACACAGGGAAAGCAAGGGGACAGACTAAGTCCTCTAAATGAAACGGGCGTAGCCCGTTGGAAACAGCTAGTCGGATACCAAAGAATACGCAAACAAGAAAAAAACACAACTTTTCTACAATAAAGACAAGAACACACACAATAGCTATTAAAATAGCTTTTTGCAAAAAACTTCTCTGATATAATAAGCAAAATAGTACTTAGCCACAGGTAAGAGCGAGACTACGTCCGAGCTACACGAGAGGCAAACGAGATCTGGGGATAGAGAGCAGTGCAGCATGAGATACCATCTTAGCCCAGTCAAAAGAAAGACTTCGAGCTAAAAAGTATGGCCGAGTCGGAGCCGACATTCGGCTCTGAACCCACAGGTAAGAATGTAGGCGAGATTGGACTACATAACATCAGAAAATTTACTGGAGAGAGGCAGCTCCTAAATGCTTTACCCAATGCATGGGGTAATACATAATTATTGACCATGGGATGGTGAAGGCCAATCTCTTAACATAATTGGTAAGGCTAATCTTAATTTCACAACTTTTCTTAACTCTAGGACTTCTCCAAGAATCCCTAACCAAATGGGATAAGCTAAATTGAGCAGAAACAGGAAAATTAGCATGGATTAACATGGCCCAAAGTGGCACCTAGCCTAGTACTTAACTAAGAATCTACGAAACCCTATTCATGAATGAGGTCCATAAAGTAAAATTAAGTCAAAGCAAAGAATCATTTGGCTGTACACTAATACAATACACACTTTTATGTTAAAACAATGGCTTGACTTCTTTGGCTAATTTTATAATATGTTTTAAGAAACATAAAAGAACACAAGATATATGGGGAATTATCTCTAAAATATATGCACATGAATTATAAGACAAACTAAACAACTTTCTCTTACAGTGAGGACATACATCATCATAGGAGTGTACACACATATATATATATATATATATATATATATATATATATATACATACACACACACACACACACACACACACACACACACACACATACATGCACACGTGCGTGTGTGTGTGTGTGTGTGTGTGTGTGTATGTATGCATGCATGTGTAAATATATATATATATATATATATATATATATATATATATATATATATATACATATATATATATATATATATATATATAAGTTTATTATTAAAATATCGACGTAGCATTGTACGCCTATGAACTATTCAAACTACAGAAGTTCAAATAGTTCATGTGTGCAAGCTACATAATCAAACATTATATTTGCGAATGCACTGTGCATTCACAAATATGAATGTACAGGGATCGCAGTACAATGCGATTAGAGAAATACATCCCTTTCCTCACTGTAGTGCGATTTTGGAATTGGAATATATAGTTGGGGGGACGCAGCCTCCTACAGGGGGGTGATGGGCAGCTTGCCCCCCTGCATAAACGGGATGTTAGGTGCACTAGTTAGGGAGTTACGGCAAGGGTGGAATTGCTGTTAAGTGTCGTAAAATGTCGTGTTCAACATTTTTGGCATTAACAGCCGATTTTCAGCATTAGGGCAGTTTGGTAATGTGTACTTTTGGTGAAGTAGTTCGCTGTTAAATACGTTTTTTGTTTTAAATTTCAATATTTTAATAGTTAACCTATATATATATATATATATATATATATATATATATATATATATATATATATATAAAATATACACACACACACACACACATATATATATATATATATATATATATATATATGGATCTACTGTGTTTGGTCGAATTTCATTTGGTCGAAAATTATTTCAGGCAGCCCACTTCACTGAAAGCTCACTTGACTGAAAGCTCATTTGATTGAAAATCAAATATAGCCCCTGCCCCACTGCAGTGCGCCCCTGGAGTGAGAATATTAAGTACGGGGGGTGTGGGGGGCACATAATTGTAGTGTTTTCACTGTTGTACAAAGGTGTATCCATTAAAAATACATTGATATATATCTGTTCGGTAAAAACTATTTGCAAAATGTGGGGGGCTACTCTACCCACACCTCCAAATGTGGAGGGCTGTATCCCCATACCCCCTTTCCTTATTATTCTCACTCCAGGGTCACATATATATATATATATATATATATATATATATATGTATACATATACACACACACACACACACTTGCTCCCATATCCTCATACATCACTCAGTTACCTTTTTACTGAAGAAAGAACATCACAGCATAACTTGCAGCAAGTGAACACAATGTATTTTGTAAAATCTGTCAGCTGTTTCTGTAATTTTCATAACCACCGATAAAATGCTGTCAGATTCTCTGCAGTGCACTTTCTAATATTTACATGTAATCTCAGTGAAGTCCCACATAATTTAAATGAGATACCATGTTTCAGTAAATATTCACTGCATACCTATGTAATACACAGATCCATTATTGCAGCCTAGGAGAAGAAAAGATCCTGCAGTATCATAGCTGTTTATTGGAAATACATCTTGAATCTACAAAACAAAACAAAACCATTAATTTTCACAAAAAACCTTAACAAATGTAGTGAATCACAGAAAATTTAAGAAACATAAGATCCTGTACAAAAATGTGAGCATACCTATATATCTATATCTATATATATAATACACACACACACATATATATATATATATATATATATACACACACACATATATATACACTGGACCGACTATGCATTTACATGAACATCTGTTTGGTCACCACCACCTGATCGATGCACAAAGATGGCCAACAGGTATGAAAGAATGACAATTCTCTGAATTTCTGGAGTTAGTATATACAATTAGCACAAATCACAGTTTGAATTTTCTATGTCCCATGTGAATATCTGCTTCATTTCTGAGTTTGTTGAGATCAATGGTCTGGCATCAGTTTGCTCCTAAACTTTGACAGACAATGGGAGTTGTCATGCGTTTTCCATGTGACTGCATACTTCCGTGCATCACTGATGAGGCTGCCATTCAAAACTCAGGGTTGATGGCAGAGCATTTTTTTTTTTTTTTTAGGTTTTTATTGGATGTTAAATTTGTAAAATAATCGCAACAATATTTACAGTCAGAGAATTGTGGACATAATAAATGAAACATTTTCAACTAAACCTAACACACAAGAGAAAAAACTATTTACAGGAGTGTCCGTTAACTATCAAGTCATTTAAGTTATACATTACATTAAATCTAAAATGCAGTTATTTTTGCTTGTCAAACAGATCTCTTAAGTTTTATCCATGCATTGCAGCAAGGGGTAATACTGGTTGCTCTTGACTTAATTGTAATGATTTCCAGGTGACAGACTTCAGCTGCAATATTTATAAATTCTTTGAAGAAGGGTGTAGATTCATTCTTCCAATTCTGAGTTATAGCCTTTCTCGCTGTAGACAGTACGGACCACAAAATAAGATATTTCATTTTTTTAACAGATCTAGGAATAGGTTTGTTAAAAAATATTAGTGTCGAAGACATATTTATCTCCAAAAAAGCCTGTAAAAAGAGATTGTTATTCCAATAAGGTGTTAAGACAGTACAGTCAAAAAACATATTACCAAGTCTGCTTTAAGTTCTTGTTTACATCTCCAACAAATTTGTTTCTGTTTGAACATTTTATGTGATGTGAAGAAAGACCTATGCAAAAATTCCAACTAACAGATTACATCTAACAGATGAAGTTGTATGTTTAGAAGATATTAAGAATTATTTTTTTATCTTCTTCACTTGCAGGTCTATTATTAATTTGGGTAAAAAAAGTTTCAATAATTGTCATTGCAACTTTTTGTTTCTCTATTCACATCTCTATACAATTTAGATAAGAGACCATGTCCTCACATGTTTTGTTGCATTAAGAATATTAGATATTCAATTAATTTTGTGATATGATCTCTTATCCTTGGTTGCATTAACTTAATTTCCCCTTCTACATGTTGTGTGCAGGATTGTACATCTAGCTACATGTTTTTATCTAAATTACATTTGTTCTTAATATAATCAACAGAATATAGCTTTTCATGTTTCACTAATTGGAACCAATATAGCAAAGTTTCTCTTTAAACATGATCATTGTTTCTAATTTTGAGGTGGTGATGTTATTTTGGGTATATGCCATAGGAAATTTAAGGAAGATCCATGCTTTATATGCCATGTTTGTACATATATAACATTTTTGAAAGTGTATAATATAGTAGAAATGAAACAGAAGTCACTTGGTTTGGTGACTTTTTCCTATAAGGTAATCCTTCAATAACCAATGTAAACTGTTATTTAGTATGATATAATTATCAGAACATCTATTATGCTTACAGCTTATAAAAAGATTTCCTAAAAACTCTTTCCACCTAACTATATAAGTGTTGTTAATCCAAAGATATATTGTTTTTATAACTGATGATAATTAATATAATTCTAGAGCTGGTAGCCCTATCCCTCCTGCTGCCCACTCTCTCATATAATGGTTTAAAGCAGTTCTTGGTTTATTGGGATATCAGAGAAATCTCAAAATTAAAGTGTTACATTCTTTAATACAACTTTTTGTGGGGGGTAATGATAGTAATTGCTTAACATATAAGATTTTGGTAAGATAATCATTTTGATTATAGATAACCTCTCTTCCATTGTGAAGAAAATTGTACTCATCTGTCCATTAGATTCTTTACATTGTTTATACTGTTAGTATTGTTGCTGTCTTTTGGCTTATCCTGGTTAGGGGTTGCCATAGTGGATCATCAGTCCGACTGGCAATGGAGTTTTACGGTGCTGAGTTACCAGCCCGACACCCAACCTTCACAGAAGACACACACACACTCACACACCTACCTGCGTGTCTTTGAAGTTCAACTGACCACAGGGAGGACATGCAGACTCTGCACAAAAGGCCCTCCAGCTGAGAATCAAACTGAACAGCCTCTTGCTGTGAGGTGACAACGCTACTCGCTGCACCACCACGGCCTTCTAGTATGAATTATTTAGAAATAATTATAACAGATAACATTAAAGATTTACTAAATCACTGTATAACTACGATTTATTATATCTTTAATGTTATTTGTTATAATTATTCCTAAATAATTCATTTTCTTCTCTGACAATATATTTAATGAATTTATTTTTGATCCTATTCTTATTTGTATTTATAGGTAGTATTTCTGTTTTGTCATTGTTAAATGTTAAACCACATTTTCTTTGAAATATATCCATTGCTAAGAAAACTGCAGACAAGGATGTCATCACCAAACAGATGAATTTTAGAGTTTAAATTTTCATTTACGTTAATATCGTTTATATCTATATTTGATCTGAGAATAGGTGAAAAATGACATCCTTGTTTGGTTCCTTTCAAAAATTGTATAGAATCAGAATTAAAAGTACCTATTTTAACATATGCAAAACAATCATTATAAAAATGATTAAGATGTGTGAAGTTACTTGAGAAATTCTATTCTTCTAAAATCAGCAAGAGATATTTCTAGTTTACTGAGTCAAAAGCACTATTAATATCAAGACTCATTAATGATTAAGTTTAGATTACAAAAAAATACAAAGGTTGTGAACAATGCAGAACCTAAAGATCCTATCAAGAAAACAGAGACAATAAGAAGTTATGTACCTACCATAACGTTCCATGTTAGTTGTCTTCTTCTCGCCTTCTTTCTTGCTGGATGGGTTCGGAGCCGATCCTCGGCTCCGACTCGGCCTATACTATAGCTCGAGAGCTATTTTTACCGGCTCGAGGCAGCCCTATATCCCACAATACCATGCGCTAACTCCCCAGATCTCGTTGGCAGCTAACACATAGTATATATTTATTATTATTATTATTACCAAATACGGTCTCCCTGCTGGTAACACTAAAGATACGGGGTAACCGTAAAGGACTGTATAACATGAAAGAGAAGGACTCAGAGACCTTCAAGTCTGTCCAGGCTAGGTGGCAGGAGGGAGGGACGCAAGAAAGAAGGCGAGAAGAAGACAACTAACATGGAACATTATGGTAGGTACATAACTTCTTAGTGTTAAGTTGTCATTCTTGCCTTCATTCTTGCTGGATGGGACAGCGTCCCTAGCACCTTGGTCCTGGGTGACTCAACCGAACAGACTCCTGAGTACGGTGGAACCAAAGTCAGCTCTATTTCTGGAGGCTATATCAAGCTTATAATGGGTAATAAAAGTATGTTGAGAAGCCCATGTAGCTGCTGCACATATGGCATCTAACGGTAATCTTGCTTGAAAGGCTGTTGATGTTGATAGTGCCCTAGTTGAATGAGCTTTAGGTCTAAACGGGAGTTGTTTGTGTCTCAACTGGTAGACAAAGGTAATGATGGATGTCAACCATCTAGAAAGAGTTACCTTTGATACTGGAAGTCCTTTCTTTCCTTCAGCATAAGAGAGAGAGAGCTGGTCTGACTTTCTGAATTGTTTTGTCCTGTCTAGGTAATACCGCAGCTGGCAATGAACATCCAAGGAATGCAATTTCTGTTCAGCCCTGTTTGAATAATCTGGGAAGAACACAGGCAAGTCAATAGTGTGGTTCAGATTTGATTCAGAAGAAACTTTCAGTAGAAAGGAAGGATTCATTCTGAGAGTTACCCTGTCTTTATGAAAAACCAAATAATGGGGACGGACAGACAATGCCTGGAGTTCCGATACCCTTCTGGCAGATGTTATAGCCACCAAAAACAGAGTTTTCCAAGAGAGAAGTTTGAATGAGCAAGAAGCTGCAGGTTCAAAGGGAGGGAGAATTAATGATGTTAGAACTAAATTTAAATCCCATTGTGGAGGAGGATCCTTAATGGGAGGTCTGAGCTAAAATACGCCCTTGAGGAAAGCTTTACAGAGTTTGTGGGACATAATATTTGTTTCCGATAGCACCACATGAAAATTGGCAATGGCTGCCAGTTGTAGTCTGATAGTGGCCGACGACAATCCTGAATGAAAAAGCTCCGCCAGAAAATCTAGAACTTTATGAATTGGAGCATTAAAAGGATCCAAGGACCTAGCTTCTGCCCAGAATGAAAAACGCTTCCATTTGCTCGCATAAGTCTTCCTAGTATTGGACTTATGGGAAGCAAGAATGATATCACGGACAGGAAGAGAAATGAAGGGAAGCCTGGCTATGGTTGGAAGTGGAGCAACCAAGCTGTGAGGTTGAGGGAACGAAGAGACTGGTGCAGCTTGCCCGTTAGATGGGTCAAAAGGTCTGGAAGGGGTTCCAGATGCCAGGGCTGTTCCAGTAGATGATGGTGCAGGAACGGAAACCATACTTGTCGAGGCCAATAAAGGGCAATGAGGATCATTTTGGATCTCAATGCGGTTGCTTTCTGAATTAACTGCAGAATCAGCGGGAAGGGGGGGAATGCGTATAGAAGACCCGAGGCCAATCGTGGACTAGAGCGTCTCTGGGGGGGTGGCCTAGTAGAGGGAAGAGTGTGAAGAAGTCGAGGCACTAGCTGTTTTGAGGGGTTGCGTAAAGGTCGCAGCAAGGCTGGCCCCACTTCTGAAAAATTCTCTCTGCTACCGCTAGATTTAGAGACCATTCGTGAGGCATGAGAATTGTTCTGCTCAGTCTGTCCGCAATGACGTTGGACCTCCCGGGGATGTGCATTGCTATCAGAAACCGTTGAGAGGAGATCGCCCACTGCCAAAGTCTGAGTGCTTCTCGACATAGGGGATAGGACTTTGTTCCGCCCTGCTTGTTTATGTACCACACTACAGACATATTGTCAGTTTGAATTGCTATAGTCCCGGTGGGAAGAGAGTCCTGAAGGGCTCGCAACGATAAAAGCACTGCTCTCATCTCTAGGACATTTATGTGCAGGTGGCATTCTAATTGTTGCCATGTGCCCTGGACAGTCCTGCCCTGATAATGTCCCCCCCACCCGATCAGGGAGGCATCCGTTGTCACTGTGGCAACTGGAGGGGGGAGAACAAAGGGTCTGCCCTGAAGAAGTTGAGGGGAGACCATCCACCAGGAGAGGTGTCTCTTGCAAGATGGGGTTATCAAGATGTTGTGAGCCATTGGGAGCTGTTGAAAGGACCACTGAGAAAAAAACATCCACTGAAGAATTCTCATGTGGAAGCGAGCTAAAGGAAGGAGAAGGATCGCCGCTGCCATGAGGCCTAATGTTTTCAGTACTAACTTGGCTTGAATTCTGTTGGACTGAAACAGTAGCTGAACATTCCGCTGTATGTCTGTCACTCTCTGAGGTGGTAATGTTGCAGACATTTCTCTGGTGTTTAGTATGGCGCCTATAAAGTTTATAGATTGACAAGGCGACAAAGAGGATTTTGCAAAATTTATGGAAATACCTAGTTTGTTGCAAATGTGAATGGTATAATCCCTGGCTATTATAAGATGCTGTTTGGTGGCAGCTGTAATGAATCAGTCGTCTAAATATGGAAACACCTGGAATCTTTTGTGTCTCAGGTGAGCGGTGACCACTGCCAAGCATTTGGTGAACACCCGGGGGGCTGTGGTGAGACCAAAGAGCAGGGCTCTGAATTGGTAATGACTGGCTCCCAGCCAGAAGCGGAGAAACCTTCTGGAGCTCCTGTGTATCTTTATATGATAGTACGCGTCCTGGAGGTCTAACGAGCACATCCAGTTGTCTCTGCCCAAAAAGGGTAGAATGGACTGCAGTGTTACCATCCAAAATTTTGTCTTCTGCACAGACTTGTTCAGTCTGCTGAGGTCCAAAATGGGTCTCCAGTCTCCTGTCTTTTTTGGAACCAAAAAGAACCTGGAGTAGATTCCGGATCCTAGCTGGTCTGCCGGGACTGCCTGGATGACTCTTTTTTTCTAACAGCTTTTTTATTTCTAGCTCTGCCTGACCCCTTTGTCTGGGTGGTATGTTTGGGAGGGGTCTTGGCGACTGGATCGGAGGGGAGATGAAGGGGATTTTGTAACCCTCGGATATAATCAACTGTACCCAATTGTCCTGAGAAAGGGATTGCCAGGCTTCCGGGTACAGAGATAATCTTCCCTGACTGCCTCCGAAGGTGGACATTCGGGCAACGTCTCAGGGATGCTGAAAGGGTTGGTCAGGGAAGGATTCCCTGGAACCCTGGTTCTGTGGACCCCCTCTGCCCCTGGGGCGACATCTATTATTATTCCCCCCTCTGCCTCTGGGGGGAATTTCACCACGTGTGATTGGAGCAACTCCCTGTGGTTTGCGGAACCACATCTTTCCACCCTTCTGACCTTTAGGGTAAGGTCTAGATGGTGTGGAAAAGTGGACTCCCACGGCAGAGAGAGTCTTACCATCTTGCTCGCACCTGGTGAGGGTATTCTTCACCTGAGGTCCAAACAACTCTGAACCACCAAAGGGGATGTTGGTGAAGGATGCCTTGAAGGGATCAGCAAAATTACAGAGTTGCATCCAGGCGTGACATCTCAACGCAACACCTGTGCCTGCGGCCCTACTCGCTCCATTGGCTGCATAGGATATAAGCCGCATGGAGGAGTTGGCAATGGAATTCAGGGTAGCCAGCTGGGAGTTAATCTTGTCCTGATACCCCGCAGCAGAAGGATCCTGTATGGTTTCACCCAGTTCTTTGAGCAAATCTCTCTGAAGGCGGGTGAAATGACATAAATAGTTCAGCGATCGCATGGCAAAGGTCGCTGAAGCAAATGTCCGCTTGTCGTACCTGTCCATGGTCCTAGACTCTTTGTTAGGAGGATGAACAGGTACAGAAGGATCAGCTAATTCCTTCTTAGTGGTGGCTGCTACCACCATAGCATCTACCGAGACACCTTTGGTTAGAAATGGTTTGTCCTCCAGAGCAGAAATAAACTTAGAGGGTCTCCTAGGGGTAGGTTCCATTGAGTCAGGAGCTGCCCATGCCTTTCTGGCCACTACTTCCATCAGTGGGTCGAAAGGAGGAGACACCCAGGAGGTGGAAGGGCGAGACCCAAAAGTGTCAAGGTAAACCGACTCGTCCTCAGAGGGTTTGAGGGTGGACCAATTCCCCCTCTGTTTCAGGATCTCTAGGATGTCTGAAAAGGAGACATCCTCAGAGGGGGATCTCGGGAAACCCTCCGACTCATCCAAGTCAGTGTCCGAAGTGAGAGACTCAGAGGAGTCTACGTGCTTCCTCTTGCACTTTTTTTTCCTAGGGGGTTCCCCTGAAGGTTCAGGGGAGGCCTCGGAGGAGGAAGAGACACCCAAAGTGGGTACCCTGTGCTTTGGATCTCTGCTGTCAGTTGCAGGAGGATGGCCAGAGACCGTAACAGGCATTGTAGAGGGAGGAGCTGAAGAACCCAACCTTGGAGTGGACACTGGATCCAGCACGCTCCTCATCACCTCGAAAGCCCCCCTATCAGGCACCGAAGACAGTCCCGGCTCCGAAGACACCCGAACCACCCCCGGCACCGACAGAGAAGGCTCCGAAAATGATGTTGGGGCCGAACTAACCAGAGCCGACGTTCCGAGAGGGACAGCGGGGTTGGACAAGGGTCCAATGCCACTCGCACCCTCGGAGCTGACAATGGAGTCTTGGTGCCCGGACCTCTCCACGGACGGTTCCAATGAAGAGGTCGGAACCAACGACGCTGGAGCCGAAGGTGGAAGTATCGGCTCTGACGTGGGCAAGGTTACGGTTCTGACAAACTCTGGCTCCGAACTTGACTGGAGAGCTGGAGGAGGAATCGAAGGCGGTACCGAGGGAGCCACAGTCTGGTGAGACGGACTTTGAAGCATTTGGGCCAGTGCCTGAGATTTTATGAGTCTACTAACCACCCTCTCAATATCGTGGTCAGAAAGCCTAGACGACCTGGAGGAATGAGTCCTATGACTCCCCTCCAATAGGAGGGGCGATCTTGGAGCCGATCGGATGGACTCTAGTGAGGGAGATCTAGAGCGCTTGCGCGCTAAAGTCGGCTCCGATACAGGTTTTGGAGCAGATATGGTCTTGCTCGTATCGGCTCCGACTGGAGCCGATGTCGGAGCAGTCTCAGATTCGCCAGCCCTTGACTCAGAAACTGGAGCCGAGGGTTTGGCGGGCTTAGATGACTTCCCCGAGCCAGACTTGGACGGGGAGTCATCAGGCTTCAATAAGCCCCTCAATATAAGTTTATTGCGACGCTTCTGCAGGACTCTTGAACTAAATCCGTGACAAATGGAACAAGAGTCCTGCAGGTGCAAAGGCCCCAAACAGTAGACGCAAGAAGTGTGACCATCTGTCAGAGACATTTTCTGACAGCACGAGTCACACTTCTTGAATCCTGAGACCTTAGCGTCTTTGGACATTGCCCTAAGGACAGTAATACAGTCAGCACACACACTCACTCGCTTAAACCCAAGGGGGAGTTAAGGGGGCTGACTAAGATCACAACACACACACACTATACGGGGGTAGGGGTAAACAAAAACTAAAGCCCGTAGGCCCGATTAGCTAAAGGGGTAGGACAACGAAATATCACTAATAAGTACAACTAATGTAAGAAGCTAAACTATAAACTATCTCAAATTCGAAGACTTACTGAAAAAATTACTTTACTGACCTGAGCCGGTAAAAAAAGGCAACCTCGCAGCGAAGCGGCAAACGAGATCTGGGGAGTTAGTGCATGGTATTGTGGGATATAGGGCTGCCTCGAGCTGGTAAAAATAGCTCTCGAGCTATAGTATAGGCCGAGTCGGAGCCGAGGATCGGCTCTGAACCCATCCAGCAAGAATGAAGGCAAGAATGACAACTTAACATCTAAGGTTTCCAAACAAGAAAGTCATTCAAAACCCACCAAGGGGTCCACAGTGTTTGTAGCTGTGGCATAAAGGACCAAATGATGAAAAAAAGTACAGTTTTGTACCTACCATAAATGTAGATGTTCGAGTGCTAATACAGCTGCAGTCATAACAGATAGGTTATCCTGCCGTCAGGCGGGTCCTTGGTCGGCCGAATTCCAAAGTCTAGGTCTGGCGGCGGTTGCCATCGCTTCTTCCCTGACGTTAGTGCGCCAGGGGTATAAAGGAACTAGCCGACGCCATTTTCTTCAGTTTTTCTTGCCCCAGATGTCAGGGGCCCCAGAAGGAAGGCAAAACATAAACTTATGTAATAATACAATGCAATATAATCAAAAAACAGTAGTGTGCAAGCGAATACACCATAAAAGAATACCCCAATCAGGATGTATGAGGAGGTGTTTGTCATAAGGCCTGTTCCAAGAGGGGTTGGAGGGAGGGAAACCTGGACTGCAGCTGTATTAGCACTCGAACATCTACATTTATGGTAGGTACAAAACTGTACTATGTTCATCGTGCATACAGCTGCAGTCATAACAGATGGGTAGAATCCCAAAGCTAAAAAAGGGGTGGCAGGTACTAAGTGGAAATAGGAGGAGCAAGGATGCCCTGCAAGACTGCTGTAGCAAAGCCTGCTCTAGATTTAGAGTATAGTGGAAGGTGATAGTGCTTGGAGAAAGTGTGTACAGAACTCCAAGTAGCTGCTTCCAAAATATCCTTGGTAGGAACCCCCCTGAGGAAAGCTGCAGAGGTAGCTGTGGCCCTTGTGGAGTGAGATCTGATGCTTGCAGGTACAGATTTTCCATGAAATGAGTAACAAAAGCGTATGCAGTGGGCTATCCATTTTGAGATTGTCTGTTTGGAAATAGCCTTTCCTTGAGCACCTGTAGCATAGGACACAAAGAGTTGCTCTGATTTTCTGAATGTCTTTGTCCTGTCCAAATAATAACGAAGTTGCCTGTGAATGCCCAAGGAATGCAGTAGTCTTTCCCCTTTGTTTTGTGGGTTAGGATAAAAGGTAGGTAAGTGGATAGTCTGATTCAAGGCTACACTGGATACTACCTTTGGCATAAAGGAAGGGTTGGTTCGTAAGGAAACTCTGTCCTGATGGAAAATGATGAAAGGTTGCACAGCCATGAGGGCTTATAGTTCCGAAACCCTGTGTGCTGAGGTGATAGCAGAAGGAAGGCTGTTTTCCATGACAAATATTGCAGTTCTGTTGAAGCAGCTGGCTCAAATGGAGGCAGGGTCAGTTTTTCTAAAATGAAGATGAGGTCCCAAGCAGGTACTGGTGGTTTCCTTGGGGGGTTTATATTCTTAGTCCCTCTGAGGAACTGTCTTAAGAGAGGATGAGAGAATAAAGGAGGATCAGTGTTGTATTGTGCAGAAATGGCTGAAGCATGGATCTTGATGGAGGAGAAGGAAAGTCCACTGTTTAACATCTCAGCTAGGTACTGCAATATTTGAGGTAAATTTAGTACCCAAGGATTCTGGCCCTTTTTCTGATTCCAGGCACAAAACCATTTCCATTTGGCGGAGTAGGCTTTTCTAGTAGAAGGTGTTCTGGCCTCCAAGATGACATCCTGCACCTCCTTGGAGAGGAGAGTCTGTTGGGAAATCAAGGAATCCTCCATGCGGCTAGATTGAGGGTTTTCAGTTGACTGTGAAGAGTTTTGAAACTGTGCTGGGTCAACAGAAGAGGCACTAGAGGCAGGGTCCATGGCGGGGAATGTGTCAGGCTCTTCAGGAGTGGATACCAGTGTTGTCTTGGCCAGTCTGGAGCAATGAGAATCATCTTTGGCCTCTCTGCTCTGGCTTTTAATAGTACTTTGGGCAGCAGAGGTAGAGGTGGAAAGGCATAGACTGTCAATGTTGTCCAATTGAAAGAGAGTGCGTCCACTTTCCAGGCCTGTGGATGATAGGGTCCTTGAGCAAAATTTTTCCAGTTGGTAATTTTCGTGGGTAGCAAAGAGATCTATGTCTGGCCGTCCCCATGCCTGAATTATCTTTGCGAAAACCTGAGGATGCAACTTCCATTCGTGTGGATCTGTCATAATTCTGCTTAGGTTGTCTGCCAGCATGTTTTCCTTCCCTGGTAGGAATTGTGCTTGAAGTTGGATTTGCAATTCCAGAGCCGTGTTCCAAAGGGTCATGGCTTGTCTGCACAGGGGGTATGAATGAGTTCCTCCCTGTTTGTTTATGTACCAGATCACTGTGGTGTTGTCTGTCCTTATTAATAGCTGGCCTGGATGCAGTAGGTCTTTGAAGACCATAATAGCATTTTGTACTGCTAGCATTTCCTTTTGATTGATGTGCAGGTGCTTCTCCTTTTGGGACCATTTGTCCTGAATGCACTGATCTGTCATGTGCGCCCCCCAGGCATCTGTTGTGATGATTTGATTTGCTTGAGGCATGCAGAAGGGGAGACCTGTGTTTCTTTGGCATGCTTGAGCCCACCACAGAAATTCCTTTTGAAGACATGGAATGAGTGGTATAATTATTTCCAAACTGTGGCTGTGTTGAGACCATAAGTTTTTTAGGTACCATTGAAGTTTACTCATATGCAGCTTTGCACATGGGATCAGAAGGATGCAAGATGCCATGAATCCCAGAGCCTGCAGGATTTTCCTTGCAGTCAGCCTGGAGAAGGTTGCCATTTTTCTGAAGTATTGAGATAGTTGCCCCTTGCTTCTCTGGCGTGAGGTAGGCCATCTGGGTGTTTGTATCCAAGCTGGCACCCAGGAAAATTATTGTATGAAAGGGTATTAGTTTTGATTTCTTTTTGCTGACTGTGTATCCCAGAAAGTTCAACAGCTTTATTACAAATGCCAGGTGTTTCAGAAGTATATGCTTGCTGTCCGCTTGGATCAGGCAGTCGTCCAGATATGGGTATATTTGTATCCCTTGAAGTCTGCAGAAGGCAATTACTGATGCCAGGCATTTTGTAAACACTCTGGGCGCAGTAGATAAGACAAAGGGCAATGCAGAGAATTGATAATGGGTTGAACCTGCAAGAAATCTGAGGTATCTTCTGCAATCTTGTCTGATAGGGACATGCAGGTATGCCTCCTTGAGATCCAGTGTTACCAGCCAAGACTCCTTGCCCAGCATGGGAAGAAGCTGCTGTAATGTGAGCATCTTGAATTTTGGTACGAGTAAATATGTGTTTAGGATGGATAGGTCCAGAATAGGTCTCCAATCTTTGTCCTTCCTTGGTACCAGGAATAGTCTGGAATAAAAACCTTGACCTTGTTCTTTTGCAGGTACTTCTTGCATAGCCTTCATGTCCATGAGAGCTGAAATTTGTTTTTGTGCCTCTGCCCTTTGATTTTGTGGCAGGTTTGGCATGCCTCTCATTTTTGGAAGGTGTAAAAGTGGAATCTGTAGCCTCTGTCTATAATATCCAGGATCCATTTGTCTTTTGTCACAATATGCCAATTTTTTGAAAATAAAGCCAGTTTTCCGCCTAAAGGTGCTGCCATTAAAGCTTTGCTTGGCATGCAGAGGGGAAGGTCATTGTGTCTGCTTTCTGAATGACTGTGATCTATCTTCTCCACCTCTTGGCGTAGGTGTTTGCCATTGTCTGCCTCTAAATGATCCTTGAGATTGCCCTCTACCCCTCGGGCGCCTGTATCTACCTCTTTGAGGTCTGTCCGTGGCTGGAAAGGACCAATTTTTTGAAGGCCAGTTTCTGCTGAAACGTGGAGGTTGTACCTGTAGGAAATCTTTCACTGTTTGCATTGATCTTGCCTTTTCCTCCATTTTCTTTAGTACCTCCTCAGCTTTAACACCAAAGAATACATCTTTTTGAAGAGGTGCATCTAGTAATTTAGCTTTGACATGATCTGGCAAGGTTTGCTCTTTGAGCCAAGCATGTCTACGTATGACAGACCCTGTAACAGCAGCTCTACATGAGGCCTCTAAAGCATCAAAACCACATTGTAAAGTATGTTTACCCACTTGCAATTCCTTTACATCTGGTTGTTCAGGCTGTGTCATTTTGCTTTTCAACTGAGATAACAAAAACTATTGATACTTTAACATATGGAACTGACAGTTTAATGCCCTCATGGTTAAAGTGGCCGAGGTGTATACCTTTTTCCCCCACCTTTCTAAAGCTCTGGAATCTCTCTCCGAAGGTAATGGGTTTTTGGCAGTAGAGGCCTTAATTCCCTTGGGACCCTGTGAAATAGTTTCTGGGTCCGCAGCATGGCTTTTGTAAAGGAATCGGTGTGAATCAGGAACCCGGTAATACCTGTCAGGTTTAACAGGAGCTGGAGGTAAAGAATCTGGGTTGAGGCTGGCGTCTGTGTACACATCATCTAGAATAGCCAGGACACGAGGGATAGCCAGAGGCCTGTGCTGAGGAAGCAAGAGAAAATCCCTGAGCCTTTTCTTGGAATCTGAGTAATCTTGACCTTCCCAGCGAAAGTGTTCCCTCAAGGTGTGTAAGGTTTCCCCAAAAGAATAGTCCTCGGGGGGGGGGGGATGGATTCCTCAGCATCAGAATCTTCAAAAGGGGAATATGAATATTCCTGGTCCTCAGAATGTTCTGAGGTAATAGAGGCTTGGTCTGAGGAAGGGTAGTCTTCCTCCAATCTGGGCCTTTTGTCTGAGGGAGGTTGGGAACCCCTGATAAGAGAAATCAAATCCTCAGCCATTTTGAGCATCTGCTTTTTAGGCATGGGGCCCTGAGAGGGGCTCTGTGGAGCTTGTCTTTTAGTTTTCATGGCTGCTTTAGATTTTGTGAAAGCCTTAATGGAAAAGGAGGAAGGCCTGAAGACACCTTGAGAGCTGGCAGGCCTGTCTAAACTCTGAGTTTCCCCGCCAAGGGTGGCGTCGGTATCTGTAGTCGGAGTGGGCGCCGAGGAGCCTGTGACCTCGGGCAAAGAAGACACCACTAAAGAAGCATCATCGGTACTCAGGGGCTGCGTAGGCGCCTCGCTGAGAACCGGAGCACCTGGAGCCGGCTTTAGCGTGGGGTCGGTAGAAGTCACGGACCTCGAATGCCGGGCCTTATCTTTGCATCTTTTACTCAAAACTGGAGTCGGAGTATCTGACGACATAATGTAATTAAACTTTTTACCAAAATAGTGTTGGGCGAACTCCGCCCAAAGCTTAATAGTGCGTCTGTTGAATGTAGCACAAAAACGACAGGCCAAGACGTCGTAGTCTGGGCCTAAGCAAGGAATGCAGAAGGAATGGAAATCCTTATGCGGCATTTGCTTCCCACATGAAATGCAATTATTAACTTTGTCTGACATCGGTCTGAGGCAAGAAAAGTTTCCCCAACGGGGTACTTAGCTTTCAAGAAGACTTCGGCTGCAATATTTTTCGTAAATCTCAGGAGCTGGCCGACCGGCACTTGCGAACTGCTTCTGCTTCGGGCACCGTGCGGCAAGAAAGACTGAAGAAAATGGCATTGGCTGGATCCTTTATACCCCTGGTGCACTGACGTCAGGGAAGAAGTGACGACAACCGACGCCGGACCTAGACTTTGGAATTCGGCCGACCGAGGACCCGCCTAACGGCAGGATAACCCATCTGTTATGACTGTAGCTGTATGCACGATGAACATCATATATTTTTTTATCTTGCCATGAATTACTGCACCTCTCAAAGCTGCCTACAGCAAAATAAGTACTAATTTCTAATTTTACTTATTTTATTTATTTTTTTTAATCCTTGTTTTCCCTCAATGGGGACAGATATCCTGATTCCTAACTGTGCAACTCTAAACAACTCATTTAGCTAGACAGCACTCCTGGGTCACTCTAGAAAAATAGCAGTTGTGTCCAGTGGGCATATGAGTGTCTGCTGCCATGTTTGTTTAGGTACCACACAATGGAGTAGTTATCAGATTGGATCAGGATAGGTACTAGACAACGCTCCCCATTTTTGAGCCTTCTGGACAAGAAACAGTGCCCTTAGCTCCAACTGATATAGATGAAGCCTCCTTTTGGGGAGTTCACTTCCTCAGAAGAGTGAAGGGCCACAGTGGGCTTCTCACCCTTCCAGTGAAGCAACAGTCACCATGGGCTTGGTCACTTAAAGAAAGACTAACATTAAGACTAGTGGGGAGACTGTCTTTTAATCCACAGGTTGAAGAATGGGGTCTGATACCAGATCTGTGAGCCTATGATGGCTCTACAGTCACTGACATCTCACGGTTTACTGCAAAACTCACATTCTCAGGCATGTAAAATGCACACTGAAGAGCAAGAGTGTTATTAAGCCCAGAAGGGCAGGAAAGACACAGACTGGCCCCTCAAGCTGTCAGGAAGCTGGAAGTCATTGTTGCTTGGATCATCCAATGATAACATCAATATCAATTTCCACAATAGACATAGCACACAATAAACAAAACAATAGTAACGAATTAGAAGACAGGACAAACATTAAAATTCCATAAACAATAATCAAAGAAGAAAACAATAACAGGGAATAGGAAGATGCATGTACACTAATCATCCTTCCCCTCCATATACAATATGGAATGTATGATGTACAGAAGACAACCAGGATTGTGCACTCCTGCAGCTATTGAGATAGCATGTTTCAGATAGGGTGCTTGCTAGGCAATGGAGCATTAATCAGAGGTCTCAAGATGCACCCGTGTAGTTACCAGCAACCCCTGAAGGGCCAAGCATAGAACTCTAGTTTGGATGCATGAGACCACCAACTCTTGCAGGTAAGACAATCTCTGAGTCAAATAAGGACAAGAAAGATAATCCTAAACTATACTAGCAACCAGTGCAAAACAGGCAGAACAGGAGTAATATCTCAGTCACGTGAAGTACCAGCTAGTAACCTGGCAGCAGAGTTCAGCACCACCTGTAGGCAATTAAGTGTGAAATAGTGTTTTATCTTAAATATGTTTCACAGATGACACTTGGTCCCATAGTGTCATCCTATTACCTAAGATTACTCCACACTTGTGCATTTTTTCAACAAACTCAAGCTCATCATCTGCATAAAAATATGATGTGGGAGTGAGAGGACACAATAATCATTCACAGCAGCATGGTCTTAGTTTTGGAAGCACTCAGTTTCAGAGCCTTAAGTGCATGGACTCAAAATAGTAATGTAAGGAATACACACTTCTCATCTCATCCTAGAGGAACAGAGACAGATTTGTGTATCAGTAACATAAAAATGATATGTTAATCATCTCTTCCTAACGAGGTTTCCTAATGGAAGCAGATATACTGTAAACAGTAATGGGCCTAAGACTGAACCCTGTAGGACTCTCCCATTGAAATGGTCCAGCAAATATTTATTCAGATCTAAACAAACCTTTTGGAAATGGCCTGAGACATAAGATGCATAACAGTCAAACACCATGCACGAGTACAGCCATAGTAAGAACTTAAATGTTCAATCAAAATGCCATGGTCCACAGTATAAAATGCATCCAAGAAATCCAGGAGATCAGAACAGAGTAATAACATTGATCTCTTGCCATAACACCATCATTTACAACCTAAGTGATAGTTTCTGCACAGTGAAAAATCCAAAACCTACACTTAAATAGGTCCATGAGCCATTATCTATAAGATAACTCAGCAGTTGTTT
Organism: Protopterus annectens; assembly: GCF_019279795.1. NCBI lineage: Eukaryota > Metazoa > Chordata > Ceratodontiformes > Protopteridae > Protopterus > Protopterus annectens. The sequence continues at coordinate 423,846,662 of NC_056738.1, read as the reverse complement.
ACACAGCATTCTCAATAACCTTGTCTAAAAATGGAAGATTTGAGACTGAGCAAAAATTATCAACTATACTTGGTCTAACATTGATTTCCTGCGTGTAGGGATAACCACAGCTTCTTTCAAAGCCTACATAAAAATCCTTTACTTCAAGGATATATGTGATAAATGGACCCACAATATCAAGACCAGATAAAAGCACTCTTGCAGAACATGGATACAAGCAGCAGGTTGCCGAATGCATACCAACTCAGTGTAACCAGCAAAGTACAGTTGTTTAAGAACTTACCACATCAATAGAAGTCTTATAGATCACTGTTGCAGTATTCCAGACTGTTGAGTTATCTTATGAAATAACCTGGACAGCCGGCCAGCGTATCAAAGCCAAAATATTCCATACAGCCATATGTTCGAAGTATGACCTGACGCGTACATATGAGCATGTGATCCTCAGACCATCTGAAAACCGGAAGACCTACAGTCACCTGAGGAAAGATAACAAGGCATATACATTTCAGTTAAGAGGAGAGAAGGTAGAGAATGGCTTCTCCATGGTCCATGAGAAAGTACAGGACAACATATAAGCTAGAACAAAGTGAGTGGCAGGGTAGGAAAGAATACTGCAGCAGTGATCAGTAGGACATCTACTGTTACGGTAAGTTCTTAGACAACTGTACTACATCCTTACTTAGATCACTGTTGTAGTATTCCAGACTGCTGGGGTAATTCCCAAAGTTTAGTAGGCAGTAAGGGTGGATGGATTTGGCATAGGAGAATTGGCAATTCATCCAGAGAGAAGTGATCTGGCAAAGGAGGCTCTGGATCTTGAGAAGGCATCTACACTACATTGTTTAGTGGAAGTGTGTACAGAAGACTAACCAAGTTGCTGCTTCTAGAATAGCTCTGGAATAAATTTCTTTGTAAAAGAGTCCAGGTGAGGTAACATCTCTACCTGAACTGTGTGCAAAAAATGGTCTGTTGAGATCAGTGTATAAACCCAGTAATGAAACTAAATAAAATAAAAAGCTAGTTGAATGGACTTTTACCAGAGAAGGTAAGGCTTTGTTATGGTGATTTAGCAAAATGAAATCAATTAAGAAATTTAGTTAGTTTATTTAGAGACTGGGTTGCCAGATTTGCTTCCTGAAAAGAAACAAATAGCTGGTCAGTTTTTCAAATGGCCTTATTTGAGTAAAATCTAAGCTGCCTGTGCACATCCAGAGAATGCAGGACTTGGTCCCCCTTGTTCTGAGGGTTAGGGAAGATCAATGGCCTGATTAAAGGGCAACTCATTGACTACCTTAGGCATAAGAGAAGGGCTGGCCCTTAGAGAAACTCTGTCCTTATTGAAAGATAAGGAAAGGACTGCAGAGGAAGCCATAAGGCCTTAACACTTAGAATCTCATCAAGCAGAAGTAAGAGCCAGTATGAGAACAGTTTTCCATGTACAAAATTTTTAGAGCCGTGGAAGCCACTGGTGTAAAACGTGGCAGACTAAGTTTTTTTTTCTAAGATAAAATTTAGGATCCATGAAGGAGGAATAACTTTCCTGGGTGGGTTCAAATGAAGAACACCCTTGAGAAATGGCTTTATCTCAAGTCTAGAAAGTAGTGGAGGGTCTAGAGGCAAGCATGCAGAAATAGCAGACAAGTGTGCCTGAATCAAGGAGCAGGCTAGACCAGATCTTAATAATTTGCACAAAAAACAGAGGACAGTAGGACCCTTACTTTGAATAGTGTTGTGCTTGTTAGCATGATACCAGACAGAAAATCTTTTCCACTTGAATATACAAGACTTTATAGTGGTAGGTTTCCTTGCCTCCTGAAGACCCTGTAGCACATCATTAAAAACTGATGTCTGAAAGGGATCAGAATACCATCATTGAAACTTCCAGGCTAAGGGAGAAGAGGCTGGAGTAGAAAGCCCTTGTGTTGCATGAGCAAGTCCACTCTGTAGACTGAAACAACACTAATTTCAAGAACTTTAATCGTACTTTGACTTAGGAATGGGTTTCATTCCTGTCATGGTATTATAAACCCAAAATAATTGGAAAAATTAGAAAATAGAGTAACTTATGATGATGGTAGATGACAGACATGGGGAAACCAATGCTGCCTGGGCCAAAGGACAGTCACCAGCAAGACCTTTGGCTTGTCATCTGGGAAGACCTTTAGGAGTAGATATGGGGAGGGGGCATAAAGAAATCTACCTTCCCAAGGAAAGGACATGACATCCATCCTACAAGCCCTGAAGACAAGGAGTCCTGCAGCTGCTTGTTGTGAAAGGAAGCAAATAGAAATATCTGAGGAATACCCCCATTTGTGTACTATGTCTAGGAAGATCTCATTGTTCAGCATCCATTCGTGAGGGTCCTCCCTGGATCTGTTTAGAAAATCTACCATGACATTGGCCTGGGAGGAAATGTAAACTGCTTAGAGGGACGGGTTTGCTTTTATGGCCTATTTTCCATCTAGAAGAGACAGTCTGCACAGCTGATAAGATTTGGTCCCCCCACTCCCTGTTTATATATCACATGACTTTTATGTTGTCTGTGAAGATCCCGAATAAATGTCTGTATTTCCATCATGTTAATGTGTTCTGTCATTTGTTTTGGGGACAATTTCCCTGGATTCTTAGGGAGAATCTGCCCATGTCCCCCAAGGTAGATCTGAGGTGTGTGTGTGTGCAGGCCCTGTGAAGGAACCATAAACCTGAAATGAAGACCTGGGTTGAGCTTTATCTCAGAGATCCACCACTGATATTCCTTCTTAAGAAAGGATAGAAGAGGGATCTGATTGTCTAGAGGGTGACAGTGCTGAAACCACAGATGTTAGGTACCACTGGATCTTTCTCATATATAGTCTTTCAAAAGAAATTACAGATAAGATGCTGCCATAACCTCCAGGGCCCTGAGAATTTCCCTTGCAGGGTAGGACTGAAGAGGCAGAAGGAACTGAATGTAGGTGGAGAGGGCCTGGACTTTTTCTTGTAGAAGGAAGACCAGCATGGGGTGCTTGTCTAGCCTGAGCCCAGAAAGACCAGGTTTTGGGTAGGGTGCAGCATGGACTTAAAAGTTTATTATGAACCCCAGACTGTGCAAGAGGGTGATAGTGTAGCTGAGATGCTTATATTAACAGCTCATTGAAATATGGAAATATTTCAATTCTCTGAGTAGTGCAAAAAGCAACAGCTGGTGCGGGACATTTTATGAAGATCTTGGGGGCAGAAGATAACTCAAAAGGTAAAGCAGAGAACTGAAAGTGTGATGAGCAAGCTGGAAATTTTTAAAAACATCTTGCAAGAAGGATGAATGGGAATGTGGAGATGAACATCCTCCAAGTCCAAAGAAACCAGGAAGGCCTGAGGAATAATGTAAGTGAGGAAAGTCTACAGACACAGCATTTTGAATGATGGCACCCTCAGAAAAGTGTTAAGATGGGACAAATATGGAATGGGCTTCCATTCACCTTTTTGGGCACCAGAAAAAAAATGGAATAAAAACCCTTTTCCTACATATTGTGGGGGAACAAATTTTATTATACCTTACTCGTGAAGAGCCTAGTTGGGCATGTGTGTTGGGATATCTTCGAACGGTGGGATCTCCTTCCAATACATTCTGTAACTTTGTTGTACAATGGAATGGATCTATTTGTGTGAAGTTATGAGCCACCAAGTAGAAAGGGATGAGGTCAGTCTTTTAGGTAAGGGAAAGACTTGACAGACACAGACTGAAGGAGGCAAGAAATAGGCTGATTTGTCAGGAAAAGGAGACTTCCCACATGGAGTCTCTGGATGATCTTCCTGATATCTGAAAGCATTTTTCTGCCCTTCTACACAGGCCTAGGGTCTCTGTGAAAGAAGGAAGTAGGGTGTGCTTTGCCAGATAGTTTCTCAGACACCTGGGAACAGAAGTGATGAACATTTGTTTGAAACCGTCTATTATTTTACTTTGTTCTTTGCAAGGATTTAAACAAGTTGGCTGCCTCAGGGTCAAATAAGAGATCTCTATTAAGAGGGGAATCCAAGAGTTTAGCATTAATATCTTCAGGCACAGACTGGGAAGGAAGATATCTTCTGATGACAGATCTAGTAGCAGCTGCTCTGAAAGAAACTTCCACCGCATCATAATTGTACTTAATGTCGGAACACATTGCACTTAATAGCATGCCATGCTACCTGAGCAGCTTGAGCTACCATAGAAATAACCAGCAGTTTGATGTTAGACACTTCCAAAGCTGACAGGGATTAATTCAAATCAGTCAGAATAGACAACAAATATTTGGTCATGTCAGTTTCATAATTCTCAGCTCGGAAGGCCAGGGTGAAAGAGGTGTACATCTTCTTTCCATATCCGTCCATTGCCCTGCCATCTTTGTCAGAGGGTAGGGCATTAAGATGGCTTGTCATAAGACTTTTAGGTATTCAGGCACTTAACAGAACCCATCAGGACTCTTAGTTGCTTGAGGATGAAAATCATATGCAGTGGCAGTTGGTGCAAAAGCACTCATAAAAGCCTTCAAAACAGAAGGGGAAGGTACAGACGTAGGGGTACCAACCTCTAGTAAATTCTAATATCTTTTTTGTATATCAGCCTTTAGCCTGGATTTCCACTTAAAATGTTGCATAATCTTACTGATGGCTTCCTCAAGGGAGAGTTCCTCTGCAGGTGAATCTGGGGGAAAAGTATCCTCATCGTCAGAAGCCATTTGGCTTGGTGAACGAATCTGGGATGAATTGGCCAAGGAATGTATATCTGAGGAATATTAGGCAGATTCTGGTTCAGAAGACTCATGCTGTCTTTTCTGAGGGGTAGAAGAAGCAGGTGCAGAGGAAAGTCAGACAAAATGGTCTTAAATAGGCCTTGAGAGAATTCCATCCATTCTTTTTCTTGGGACATCTGAGGAGAAGAAACATTTTTTTGTTTTCTGTTGCTTCTTCTACTTTTTCCCACTAACATGGTGGATTTGACCCTTGGTGCACTTTCAGCACAGACCCAGGAACTTCTTCCTGAACCAATATTTCAGGGATGCCCTCTAGTCTTTCTGAAACTATAAGCCTATGTTTTCCCTTCTCCGCCATATTAGTAAGGTTAATTGTATCAAATGTATGAGAGTCAAACACCATACCAGCCTCTGGTGAGGTCAAGATAGTGGGAGCATGAAAACAAGTTGAATGCACCATGGGGTCTTGCAAGGCCTTAATAAGTACATCTTAGTCTTGGGTAGAAGATGATTCTGCCCTATTCCATTTTAATTTTTTTTTCAGAATGAGCAGAATATTGGACAATGACATTTTAGAATGAGAGAGGTGGTTAAGGCTATGGGTCTCTAGCAAAATGCAAAGAAAAGAAAACAAGGAAGGTTCCCCAATGGGGCATATATCTTAGGTTCACAGGTAGGTGCTAGGCTATTGGCCCTAGGGCCTATATAAGCCTAGCCAAAAAGGTACCCTGGCTTATACCACCCAAGAAAATTATTTTCCTGTGCCCCTGTCGAGCAGAGCCCCGGAAGTAATCCCTGGGGTGAATTTCCTATTTCCCATCCAATCATCAAGATTTTTCATCAAGATTTTTCTTGAAGAGTGCTAATGAGGAGCTTTGTTTGATCTAGGGTAGTTTGTTCCAGAGTATGGAAAGTCTCTGGGACAGGAAATCTATCCCTCCAGCATGTTCTGTTTATTGTGGTGACAAGGTTTAGGTCCCTAGAGCGAGTAACTTGGAGGGATTGGGATTTCTTTAAGTGGAGCATGTCCAACAGCTCTGGGTTTGACATAGCTTTGTATGTTAGGCAGAGATCGTCTCTGAGTAGGCGATATGCGACAGAGTACAGCTGGAGTTTTTTGAGACGGTCTGCGTAGGGCATCTGTTTGAGGCTGGTAATCCTCTTTGAGAGGTATTTCTGTGGCCTTCCCAGTTGTTGCACATGTCTTGTGAGATACATACCAAAAGGGGCAATGTACTCTATAATGGGTCTAATGAGTGACGAGTAGAGGGGAACAATGACCTCTTTTTTCCTGGATGAGAAACCTTTTGTGATGAGATGTGCCACGTAGAAGGATTTCCTGACTACTGTAGCGATGTGATTATCAAAGGAGAGGCTCCTGTCCACCTGTGTCCCAAGATCTCTAATCACACTTTTGGTGTTGAGTAGACTACCACCCATGTGATAGCTCATGGGTACAGAGTTTTTACCAAAGGGGATGACAATGCACTTTTTGGCATTGAGCTTGAGGCCATGGCTTTGACACCATGCATCTGTCTCAGTGAGGCCCTCTTGGAGGATGTCCACATCGCTAGGAGTTTAGATAATGGCTCCTAGTTTGCAGTCATCTGCAAGCTTCATTAGCCAAAGACCTTCTGTGTTAGCCTGTACTTCAGAAAAGTAGATACCAAACAGGAGAGGACCCAGGACTGAAGCTTGTGGTACTCCACTTGTCAATGGTCTGAAGTCAGATTTGGAGTCTGCTACTTTCACAGTGTGGGTTCTGTCAGTGAGCCAATTGGCAACCCATCTTGTGACATAGGGATTTATACCTAGTTTAGTGAGTTTATCTATAATTCCAGAGTGGGGGATGGTGTCAAAGGCCTTGGCAAGATCTAGATAGGCTGTGTGAACCACTTTACCCTTGTCTACGGCTTTGGTGACTGCTTCAAAGAAGTCTATCAGGTCTAGGTGACATGATCTGCCTTTTACAAACCCGAACTGGGTGGTGTCCAAAGTTTGGAGATTACCAGTGTCTTTGTTTATAAGTACCATGATGATACATTCCATGGCCTTGCAGACCAGGCTCATTAGGCTAATGGTGCGGTAGTTCCCAGGGTCCGTGGTGGCTCCCCCTTTGTGGAGTGGGATAACTGTCGCTGTGTGCCATTCAGTGGGCAGAAAGCCTGAGGTGAGGCTATGATTGAACATAGTGCTTAGGTGGGGTGCCAGTTCATTCTGTAGTTCATGTAGAACGCAGTCTGGGATGTTGTCAGGTCCCATGGATGCTGTGTTCTTGGCTTTGGATAGTGTGGTTTTTACCTGTGCAGCCGTGATTACAGGAACTTTGCATTCTTCCGGTACAGAGATAGGTTCTTTAGGGAATGAGAGAGGGGTAAAGTTAGCACTAAACCTATCTGCCAGGATGTTGGCAATATCAGTTGGTTCTGTATATTTAGTGCCATTGTGCTGTAACTCAGAGCAGATCTGAGTGCTGCCATTGAGATTCTTGACATATCTATAGAATGCTTTGTGGCTGTCTTTAGAATCAGTGGAGATTTTGTTTTCGTAACTAGTTTTGGAGGATTTTATGAGGGATCTTAGCTTCTTACTGAGGCTGACCAGGGGAGTTCCCCCAGTCATGGGATTTTACTCTTTTTTTGCAACAGTTTCTTTCTTCTGTTGTAGAGCTTGTTTATGGCAGGCGACCACCAGATTGGCTTCCTTTTTTTGGAGGATATAATCTTGGTTCTGTTAGGGATAGCACAACCCATGCACACGTGTAAGTGCTTATAAAGTGCAATTGTGTGGGATTCAGCAGTCATAACTCTATTGTCCATCTGCATGGGTGTCATGAAGTTTGCAATGTCTGTCTTAAGAAGCGTGAAGTTGGCTTTGGAGACATTTTTTATGGTGGTTTCCCTAATGGGGGGTGGGGGCGGGATGTGGATGTCTAGGGTGATTAGCTTGTGGTCGGATCTGACCTACGAGGAATTGACCTCTGGTGTGAAACACTGGCTGCCCATGTTGGTAATGACCAGGTCTAGGATATTGCCGCCCCTGGTGGGGGTGTGGATAAGCTGATCTAAGGCGTTGGAATTTATGAATTCCAGAAAATGTTGAGCAAATGAGTTGGTACATGAGTAGTTTTCCCAGCTAATTGTGGGGTAGTTGAAATCACCCATTATGAGGGTGTTGGGTTGTACCTTAATATTTTCCAGTGTATCAAGAAATGAGGAGTGGGAATCCTGGGGCATCTGTAGCAAGTTACAACTTGGATTGCGGTCTTGCCCAGAGTTAGTTGCACTTGGATAATCTCAAATGCATTATGCTGAGCAACTAGCATGGAGGTGTGGATATCCTTAATGAATATGGACACGCCTCCGCCTTTAGTTTTTCAGTCCAATTTAGGTGGCCGAAAGGTGTGGTATGAATTATAGCCTGATAATGCAGGGGTGCTCTCTGGAGCCTTGAACCAGGTCTCTGTCACTGCACAGATGTTGATGTTCTCCATTTTAAGGAGTGCCTCGAGTGAATGCATTTTGAGGTTTAGACTTCTGGCATTGAGTAGCATTACCCTCAGATTTTCCTTGCTTGTACCTGTTACGGTGGTGAATTTGTCATTTGAACCTTGCCTAAAAAAGGCACTATAGGGGTGGCAAGAGCCTTAGCCAGTATCCAGAATCCTAAGGGCGACAGGTGCAGGCCATCTCTGGCAAAGCATTGTGGTCTGTTGATCATGTCATCCCAGGCAGTCAGATACTGGATCAATTACACCAGAAGCTTAGCCAATTGTTGAAGTCAATCATTTTGTCCTTGTACTGTGGTATCATTCTGGGTGATGGCAGGATGCTACTTAGGGCTATAGCCATACCTGCCTGGGCAAAAAGATCAGACAGCTCATCCATGTCTCTTTCTTGTAGTCCATGGAGGTACGTCTCAGTTCATTCACACTAACATGGACAATGACAGAGTCATATTTGTACTTGTTGTGGAGTGACCCGAGTACGTGCATTATGTGGCGGATCCTAACATCTGACAGGCAGATGACAGTAACTTTCTCCTTGTTTAGCCTGGTGAGTGAAACATCAGTGTGGCTGACTACAGAATCACCTATCACTAGAGTGTTGGGCATGTTGTTATGCCTTATGGGTTGTAGTTGAGTGGCACAATGAGTTTGTGGGTTATAGGTTCATAGGTTCATACTAGGCTATCTGCCCGAGGGCATTTACAAGCCTAGCCTATAGTTTTGTGGCTTACGCCACCCCTTTAGTATACCCTTTATTTTGCTGTGCCTCTGTCGAGCAGTGACACTGAGGTAATCCCTGGGGTATATCTGCGATCTCCCATCCATTGGTCAAGATTTCTCTTGAACAAGGCCAGCGAGGTGCTCTGCCTCACATATACCGGGATTTTGTTCCACAGCATAGGGAGTCTTTGGGTGATGAATCTATCCCTCCAGCACATCCTATTAATAGCCACGTCGAGGTTTAAGTATCCCGCCCTTGTGGCTCTGACGGATCTAGATTTTTTGAGGTGAAGTATATTCATCAAATCTGGGTTTGACATGGCCTTGTATGTCAGGCAAAGGTCACCTCTGAGCAAGCGGTAAGCGACTGAATAGAGCTGGAGTTCTTTCAGTCGGGCAGCATAGGACAGATTTTTGAGACCCTTTATCCTTTTGGTGAGGAACTTTTGTGGCCTCTCCAGCTGCTGCAAGTGTCAGGTCAGATACATTCCGAATGGGGCATTGTACTCAATCATTGGTCTGATGAGTGATGAGTATAGGGAGACTATGACCTCCCTTGATCTAGATGTGAATCCCTTCATGATAAGGTGGGCGATGTAGAAGGTCTTCCTAACTACTTTAGCTTCATGGGTGTCGAATGACAGGCTACTGTCAACCTGGGTCCCCAGGTCCCTGATAACTTCTTCTGTGCTCAGAGGATTACCACCTATATGGTAGCTAGGGGTAACCTTGTTTTTCCCGAAGGGTATGACTATGCATTTTTTGGCATTTAACTTTAGGCCATGGCTCTGGCACCAGTTATCCGTTTCTGTGAGACCCTTCTGAAGGATATCTGTGTCAGATGTGTTTTCCACGACGCCCAGTTTGCAGTCATCTGCAAACTTTGTCAGCCATAACCCTCCTGTGTTTGCTTGTACTTCAGAAAAGTAGATGCCAAACAAGAGTGGGCCCAGGACTGAGCCCTGTGGGACCCCACTTGTGACAGGCTTTGAGTCTGACATGGCGCCAGCAACTCTGACCCTGTGGGTTCTGTCACTCAGCCAGTTTGCAACCCATCTTGTGATGTATGGGTTAACATTTAAGCTGATGAGTTTTTCAATGATACCCGAGTGGGGTATTGTATCGAAGGCCTTCGCCAGATCGAGGTAGGCTGTATGGACTGCCTTTCCCTCATCAATGGCTTTGGTGACTGTTTCGAAAAAGTCAACCAAGTTTAAAAGGCATGATCTGCCTTTGACAAAGCCAAACTGGGTTGGATCCAAAGTCTGCAAATTCCCTATGTCTTTATTTATGAGGTCCATTATGATCCTCTCCATGGCTTTGCAGATAAGGCTTTTCAAGCTAATGGGCCGGTAATTTCCAGGGTCGGTGGAGGCACTGCCTTTGTGAAGTGGGACCACAGTCGCAGTGCGCCACTCCCTGGGTACGTATCCAGAGGTGAGACTATGATTAAACAGCTGTCCTAGCTGTGGGTTTAATTCCTCGTTGAGTTCGTGGAGCACACAGCCTGGGACACCATCAGGTCCCATGGATGCTGTGTTTTTTGCTTTGGAGAGAGCAGTTCTCACTTGGGCATTAGAGATGTTTGGGGGGCTGCAACCATTTGGTATAGATACCTCTCCTTTTGGGGGGGGGGGGAGAAGTTTGCACTGAACCTGTCAGCCAGTATGTTGGCAATGTCTGTAGGATCAGTAATCTTTACATCATTTTGAACTAGTTCTGAGCATATCTGGGAGTTTCCTCCCAGGTTTCTAACATAGCTAAAGAAGGCCTTATGATTGTCTTTTGAGTCTTTAGCTATTCTCAAAATTTGCTTTGGATGATTTTATGAGAGCTCTTAGTTTTTTACTTATAGTGATCAAAGGTGTCTTACCTTTTAAGGATTTTGCTCTATCTTGTAGTAGCTTCCTCCTTTTGTTGTAGAGTTTGTTTATGGCTGGGGTCCACCAGACTGGATGCTTGCCCTTGGTACAAAGAGTCTTTGTTTTGCTTGGGATTGCCTTATCCATGCAGTCCTGCAGGTGCTGGTAGAAGGCATTTGTAAGTGATTCAGCGGCTTGAGTACTGTTTTCCCGCTCGGGGCCTTAAAGGAGACCACACTAGTCTTTAGAAGTGTGAAGTCGGCTTTCGAGAAGTTTTTTACTGTGGTCTTTTTTATTTCAGGTGGGGGTGGGATGAGGACCTCCAGCAAGATCTGTTTGTGATCTGATCTCACCAGTGAGGGGTATACCTCCGGTGTTGAACATTGTGCTCCCATGTTCGTGATGATGAGATCAAGTATGTTTTCTCCTCTTGTGGGGATGGTGACTAGTTGTTCCATGGCATTTGAGTTTATGAATTCCAGGAACTTTTGGGCTAGGGTGTTTGGGCTTGAGTAGTGTTCTCAGTCTATATTAGGGTAATTGAAGTCACCTAGTATGATGGTGTTTGGAGATACATTTATCTCCTCCAGTGTTTTCAGGAAAGCCATGTGAGATTCCTGAGTTTGTGAGGGTGGCCTGTAACATGCCACAATTTGCAGAGCAGTCTTGCCTATGGTTAATTGCACCTGGACGGTCTCCGATGCATCGTGCGTTGCCACCAGTCTTGAGGTGTGGGTGTCCTTGATGAATATGGATACCCCCCCTCCTTTCTTGGTACTGTCCGGATTTTGGGGCCGGAACGCATGATATGAGGTAAAACCTGTTAGTGCTGGGGTGCTCTCAGGAGCCTTGAACCAGGTTTCTGTCACAGCACAGACATCGATGTTCTCCATACTGAGAAGGGCCTCGAGTGCGTGCATTTTGAGATTTAGACTTCTGGCATTGAGCAGCATTACCCTTAGTTTTTTTCCTTTTTTGTGTTCTAGGGTGGTAGGTTTAGAATTTGAGCCTTGCCTAAAAAAGGCACTATGGGGGTGGCAAGAGCCTTTGCCAATATCCGGAATCCCAGGGGTGACAGGTGCAAGCCGTCCCTTGCGAAGCATCGTGGCTTGTCCAACATGTGTTATTTGGGTTGTGTTGGGGGGTGGAGGTTGCTTGTGTTTCTGCTTTGCAGGTCTCTGTTGCTTGGGCAGATTTTTATTGAGAGCCTCCGCAAATGTAGGTGCGTGTTTTGTGTTTCTATGCATCTGTTTTGGTGATGTAGGTTTTGAGGGACTATGTGATGAGTGTGGTGTGGTGCAAATGTTTACCTTCTCCTCTTGACTGTCCAGTCCAGTCTTGGGTGAAGGATGCAAAGGTAAGAATGACATCAATAACCACGCTTAGAAGAGAATGACTAGTGCGAGACCTAGATTTGGACTGGCAATAAGATAAGTCTGGGGACCTTATGATCATATGTCTGCTTACGTACCCTTATGCCCACAGGCTTAGGTCATACATACGGCTGTATTGAAGGTTTTGGCCAGTCACTAGTGGTGTCTCCCTGGTCTTGGAGATGGGGTCACTCTTTTTTGGCACATACCTCAATAATGGCAAGGCCACTGTCAATGACCTCTGGCTGACCAAGGTCAGAGATGATTGCAAACTAGGTGTAGTCACAGAATCCCTAAAAAGACACAACCCTCCTCTAAGAAGGCCTGACAAAGAATAATAACTGGTGCCAGTCTAAAACTCAGTGCCAAAAATGCATAACACATTTTGGTAAGCAACCACCCCTGGAAATTACTTACACACCCCTGTGGTCAGGGATTCAGGAATGCATATAGACAATGATTTGGCCTTTGACCACCATGTGTCTCATATAGTATGGAAATCATTCTACACTGACAACTTATAATTAAAGATTTGGAATCCTGGTCCAAAGAAGTCATTGTTCTGTTGTACTCAGCCCTCATTAGACAAATCATTGAGTGCAAATGTCCCTTGGATATGTACCTGACTATGTAACAACTGCAGCATTTTCACAGGTTTCTCACAAAAGGAATACATGGTGTAGACAACAAGTCCTACGTGGACCACTTAAAAACCTTATCCTTGTACTCTGTCTAATACAGACTACTGAGAGAAGATCTATGCCAGGCTCTCAAAACATCATCTGATACAGCTCTTACTGACCTGTTTCATATCTGCAAAACAAATGGCATCAAAAACACCAGGTCTAGGGACCTAAACCTCATCTTCAACATAAATAAGACATGTTGGACTAACAGGTATGTGTCTTAGAGTTTACACCTTCTCTGGAACAGGCTTCCTATCTATGTAAAGCACTGTTTTTCACTGCACTTATTCATTCATAACTTGGATCATAGGATGGAAAACTGCAAATGCATCCCTTGTCTGCCATATATGTCCTTATTAGAAAGATGGAGCTTGTAAATTCTCAATCATCCATACCCACGCTACATCCCCCCAACAAAACGAGTGACATCAAAACCTATCAAATGTATTTGGGAAATGTGGAAAGGCTTAAAAAGGCCATTCAGGATTCTTAGCCTGTAATTACCTGTGAACCTATAAGTAGCAACGATAACATTCAGTGGCATTACTGTAATATCCATGAGGTCTAGTGGTGACAGGGCTGTCCTGACAGCAGAAACTTTGTGGAAGAAATTAGCAAAACAGTTACATCTTATGGGAAGTAAAAGTTTTCCTGGTGATCAGACAGTTTGGGATGCACAACCCTTTCACCACATGGAAAAGTGCAGATGGTCAATTTAACCCTACAAAGATTGCTCTTGATAAATAACTTGCTTCTTTTAGACTGATCTTCACATGGTATAAGGTGTAATGCTCCTCCAAATCAAGCCTATTTTTCCACAGTCCCACCATCTAGCACTGATGCTCTAAACTGCACCCTTTCCTATGAAGAAAGGAGATTTTTTTTACATCTTTTTGTGGAAAATGGACAAGTACAAGTTGGGGTGAATAAGTCCAGAGTCAAAGATAGGGACCTAAGGAAGACATCTACAGCTCTGACACTACAATCCAGGATGAAATGTGGAATCCTAGACAAAAAAAGCTCCTGTGTAATATGCCTTGTGAAGCACATCAACTTCAGTTTCTAAACTGGGGGGGGGTCTCAGTGTTGGAGTTTCAAGATAAAAAGTGGACCAGGAAATGATCTGACCATAAGACAGAGAACTACACCCAGAAGAAACACTAAGGATTGTTACTAAGTCTATGAGTTTCATGGTTAATAACTTGAATGAAACCAAACCCTTTCATCATACACAAATTTTTTGATCAAGAGTGGCTGACACATCCTCTTCCCAAAGGTTAAAGCCACTTAGTACATGAGCAAGACTCTACTGAGTTCATACGTATGCACTAAGCAATCAGTCTGAAAACCATTACATGCCTAGCCAAAAAACATTCAAACGTCTGGGCAAGACAAGACAGACCAAGGGAGAATGTACAGTTGTGTAAAATATTACCATAACAGTAGGTGTCCGTCTCTTCACTGTTGCAGTATTCTTTACTATAGGAATCTCCACAGTCTTGGGTAGCCTAACGTTTGGCCAGTATACTACAGCCTTTTGATCTTGTATGCACCATACGTCACACGTATGCACCCTGCACAGGACGTACGGCATAAAGGTGACATACGGATGTAGTTACCCAGAACTGAATTGCCGCAGTAGAGAACAGCCTCCATAGGGGATACAAGTCTATACACATTTATAAGGAGAAACTGAAAAAAGAGGTGCCCTTCAGCCAGAAGGGAATCCAAAACAAAAACCAGAACAAATAAGAGGGGGGTTGGATGGAAGGAGTGAATACTGCAACAGTGAAGGGAAGGACATCTACTGTTATGGTACGATTTTGCACAACTGTACTATATCCTTCTATATCACTGTTACAGTATTCGTTATTATAGAGTAAAAAAGCTCTAGAAACAGAATGGGAAGTGGAAGACTGGGAAGAGCCCTCAACAAAAGTAATGGGTAAAAAGTGAGGAGTTAAAACCTTCTCTTTGATATGCTAAGAATATGCAACAGAGGGGCTTAGTGATTAAAAATTTTACCTTAGTTTCAGGGACTATGGTTTATTTCCAACATCTTGTCATTTTTTGAACGGAATCTTCTTGTTCTCCTAGAGTCACAGTCCCCACCAGGATTCTCTAGTTTCTTCCTCAAAACATGCTGTTTGAATGAACACCTATACATGTATCCCAGGTGAATAAGTTCAAATTAAACTCCAAGTTAAAAGGGATTACAAATAAACACCCCTTCAAACAGCTAATACAGCATCTACTCACTAGAGCTTATTGTCAGGGTTCTGTACAAACTAGCTAGCAAGAGGTACTGTACAACTCAGTAAGGATATTTTAGAAAATAAAATGCTGTTTGGGTTTGGCTGATGCACCTAAACCCAAGAAAATACATGATAGACTAGTTATTGAAATGTATACAAAACTATATACAAATAAAAACAAAATGCATTTTGAAATTTCTTGGTTAATTATGATTTTTGCTTTAAGTGTAGTAATGCCAGCTTTTTGTCTCCCACTGCTGGTACATAATATTCTGTAACTTCTGTGGTCACTGTAACTTCTGGTCTTTGCTGAATCATAAAGCATCACTTGTGAATTGCACATCCTCCACTACTAAAAAACAGCCCCACCCTGTGGTAAAATCAGTGATGTGTTAGTGGTCAAATTATATTTTCTTACCTGCCAGTGCTTAGTTACTGCATTCCATACTCCAATTTTACCTGTGTGACTGGTAGCTATCAGCTGATTGCCAACAAAAAACACAGCTTCCACAGGGACACCAAGGTTAAAGACACCTGAAATAAAAAGGAAAAAATATATACATAAAAAAGGCAAAAATGTATGGATGGGTTTTCATTTAAAATGTCTGTGTCTGGCTAAAGGAAAAAAATAAACTTTAATGTCATTCAAAAAAGCAGTTTTCTAACAAAACTGGATCAATGACTTAGAATACGACATTGAAAAAAAAGCCATTTTGCCCACCTTAACCATGACCAGATCCCCTTATACTGTTGTGAAATGAACACATAATGATGCCAGAAACAAAATTTGGTGACAAAGGGCTCTACTTTCCTATGCCACCCCCCCCAAGATCTTTAATCAATTCACACCAAGGCTGC